>NC_045444.1:46084094-46302973 GCF_002776525.5 Piliocolobus tephrosceles
AATTGCTTATAATGCTAAAGCTGTATTCTATTGCCTCTGTAGATGTACTAAGTCAAATGGTTTAAAGTTTCAGTGAAAAATTCAACATAACTACTCACAAGACATGTCAAACCACATAACCACCAAAGCAAATACAACCTTGCCAAAACACAAGATTCTCAAACAAATTTTAATGTAACGGTTATAAGACCACACTGTGTTTCTTTAAAAACCATCTTAAACCTTACTTTTATCACCTCTTATAGCACCAGTGATGTAAGAGACAGCCACAATAACGAATTCCATTGATGCCAAGGATCAAATAAGACTACAAAACTGGAAAATTATTCTAAGCAGAATGGTGGTGAACACAAGACAGTGGTAGAACTAATCTGTTTTCTCATCGAAGGTCAACAAGTACCGGTATAAACCAGCCCTGAATTCTATGGGTGAAATCACCTGAAGGTCTACCAATTTCTATCTGTGGAAGGTGTCATTTTGAGAATTACATTTTTACTGATCTCTAACACCATATAAAAGTACCTTCATATATATTATCATGATTCATAACATTTTTAGACTAAGGAATTTTGCTGCACTTCAAGGGCAGTATCTCAAATCTAGCCCAATAACGCACCAATAGAAGCCCTGATATCCCTAATCTTCTGTTTGAATAGAATGCTTTATTACTTAGTGCTTTCATATTCATTATTTCAATTTTAATTTAGAGTCCATGATTGAGAAATGAGGCTAAAATAACAACAAATTAAGCACTGTCTATTGCATGGAAAATAGGCAGGGGTGGTATTTCCGAGCTTTGACCATTCTGTAACAGAACAATGGCCCACACAGTCATTATCTCTAATTTTATTACTGGAAAAAGTTTTCCTAATTGTGATCCAATTAAAGGATGCTATGTATTGTACTTAAAACATAGTGAGAAAGTAAACCATTATATAAATCCACCCCAAGCCAATACTGGATTTTTTTTTCCCAAAAGAGTACATGCATTTGATATCCCAAATGCTCCCCAACAAGATATTTTAAAGGTGTCTCATTCAAAATATCCTCTTCACCAGAGGAATGAAAAGTTTCTGGTTGATGTTTTTCATTTTACTTACAATAATAAAAATGACATTTACCCATCTACACATTCAAACATAAATGCTTGTGTGCAGGTAGGTGTGTATGTGTATTTATGTATGTAACATGTATACATATTATAGCCTGTCTTGTTCTAGAAAGGACTTAGGGTAGCTTACAAAGAGACATACCCTAGAAGGCGAAGGTAAAAAATCAACAGCAAAGAACACAGGACAAAGGCAAAAATGAGGCAGGAATGAAATGGCTTTCACAGAGGATGACTGTTTCAAGTGCTTAACTTCTCATTGATGGCTGAGCTTGAAGAGCTTATTTAATGACTATCAACCTGCACTGATCAAATACAGCATATGACCTAGAAATGAAGCACCTGATTGACAAGAAATCTATCATAAGCAGCTCTTCACCACAAGCATAATTCAATGGTAATTGGTCCTAATGATGAGTCTGGAATACAAGTGATAAGTGTAATGTGAATGATGATAAGAAAATGTATCTCAGTGCATCCTATTGCTTTGAAAATTGGCAATTCATGTAAGACATATATAAGGTAAAACTCTATAATCTGAAAACTTGATGAATTAGTAAAACTTATTTCTTGACTATACTGGAAGATAGCCCAGTTAATGATTACTTGAGTTTATTAATGTTTTATAGAGGGGTATTTAATACCAAAAAATCTGAAACAAGCAAGGTTCCGGGACCTTAGAAAGACGAAGAGAAATCCTTTATTGCTCCTTTTTTGGATCACAGAGCTGAAAGGAATCTGCCAAGAGTTTCAAATAGCTTTCCTCTTGCATGCCCACTCTGATGAGTTACTAGTGGTTGTATTGCATAGGGAAAGATTCCGAGGCCCAGCCAGGCGCAGTAGGAAAGAGTATTCTCATCTATTTATTAGCAATTCTATCAGGAGACAGGAAATGAGGTGGTACATGGCCACTTGCTTGTTTATTTCTGATCTCTGGTTTAATCTGCTGATGTCACCAATTAAGAGCCAGAGGCTAAAAGTATTTGATTATTTACCATTTCTTAATAGATGTATTTATTTGTAGCCTGCCTCATTACAAAAAATGACTTGATGTGTCACAGAAATACACAAAACAATAAATAGATGAAAAAATTCCAGGATGATAGGAAGAATGTGTATCACGTGGGAGGATAAAGTTTCTTCTTGTGGCAAATTCTAGAGCCTTCATTTTCACCACAGCCTTTCCCAGCACTGAGTAATCCACATTCACTGCTATTCTTTGCTCATTTCAGAGAGAGAAAGAGAGAGAGAGAGAAAGGAAGGGAGGGAGAGAAATATGCACCCCAGGAATAGGCCATGAGTGTCACTATCAAAGATAACAATGCCTCCGTAATTAGGGATTTGGGCTCATACTCAGCCTTCCTTTGTGCCACATTAAGCAGCATTTTATTCTTTCATTCAAAAATATTTGCTGATTTTGCTTATAATAAATAAGCAAAAATAAGCAAATTATACAATATGTTGGGGCAGTATTACAACAATAGTACAAGCAAAGCGGGGTGGCGGGGGGTGGAGAGGGGTGGAGATTGAGAATGCCAAGGTGAAGTGGAGGCAGATTACAATTTTTTAAAGGGTGGCTGAGTAGGCTGATGGAGAAGGTGACATGAGCAAGGTCCTGAAGGATATGAAGGAGAGAGTCAGGAGGATCCAGGGGAGGAGCACTGCAGGCAGAGGAGGAAAAACTAGCGTAAGGTATGTGGAAGGCCTGGTGCACTTAAGAAACACCAAGGAGTCCACTATGGTTGAAGTGAAGTGGTGGAGGACAGTAAGGGAGAATAGTCAGAGAAGTTATAGGGAGAGGAAGCAGAAAACACAAGGTCTTGTAGCCATGGTAAGACAGCCTGGCAACTGTGTCAGTGTGGCAACAGCACTCCGAGGATCCTGCTGCTGAAGTTTTAAACACTAACAGCGTTACAAGTGGAGAATGGAAGACTGCCTAATCTGCTGCAGTTCAAGATTATTTAGGAAGCATCTCCTCATTTCTCCTCAACGTGGTATTAAAATTCTTCTGCCCTGGACATTTGTCAGTGGTGGGATCTATGGAGTAGACCTTGGTCTAGCAGTATCAGAGGTCAGAAAAACCATTACATCTGTGTAATAAGATTGAGGTACAAATGAACAGCCCTGTAAAGAAGTAAAAGCAATTCAGAAAGACCCACAACAGATAAATCATTACTGTCTATGCAAGCCAAGGAAAGGCTGGTATTGTTAGACAGACATTGAAAGGAAAGCAGGGGAGAGGAGGAAAGGAATTGAATGAATGACAATGGCATGATGAACTGCTTCCAGAAGGATGTTCCTTCATGCTCAAGGCTGGGAATTTATCAAGATGTTTATCAGGAACTCAGGTAGAGAACGAAGCAGATGCATACCTCCCAGGAGGTTTAAAAGTCAGAACCAATACTTTAAAATTGTGATTTATTAAGCAGGCAAAATACAGGTAATACAAACCTCTGCAGCTGAAACACATATCCAGGCAAGTTACTGAATGTTTCCTGTCTTCAAATAATTAAAGGCAGGGGCAATTAATTCAATGCCAAAGTAAATTCCAACTAAGAATGGGTATAAGAAAAATCACATTTTAAAAAACTTTCCTTTCAACAAAGACGTCAATCAAGCTAAAAGTTGCTAGAAATTATGATTTTGATTACTTGCTGATTTTAATGTTTACTGACAGTCCAGGAAACTGTTGTGTATGCACTAATTTATTTGCAGGGCCATTAAGAGAAGGGACCAGATTCTCCTTTCCAATGGAAATGCCATTAGATATCCAAAATATCAGCACTCCCAAGTGAGCCACTTTGATAATCAAAATAACCACTGCTATACAAACTGAAAAAAGAAGGTGGCTAAGCAATGTTCCTTCTGTGATTTTAAGGGTAGTCAAACAGAGAGCATGAGAAACATTTGCTTCTACCTCTTTCCCCCAAAAGTTTGAAGCTGCTGGCACAAATATATGCAACACCACAAGACAAAAAGAGATATAAAGTTCAAGGTAAGTGAAGGAAAAATAAACCCAGGAGTAGTTTTTCCACAAATGTATGAACCTGAAAGTGAGATCCTGAAGAGTGCTAATGTTGGATGCAAAGTTGACTCATAACTTCTTAGTAGTGAACATAAGGAAATACAACATTACAAAATTGAGTATTCATTAGAGTAAAACCAGGTCCCGGGCTGAAGTTCCGTTTTTCCCAGCTCTGATGCCGGAAGGAGCGTCTTCCTGTGGTTCCTCTTAAAAGCCATACTCTGTGTGCAATGCACAGTCAAAGGATCAGCTGGGGCCCAAGTATTGGAATTCTACAAGGGTAAATAGCTATGTGGTTAATGCACAAGGCTTTCTGATAATATTGTTGCATCCAGGGATAAATGGCACATTCCTTTGAACGGTGGCTACCAAATTAGGCTCTGAAGAAGTACTTTAGGGGTTCCATCAATTTTCCATATGAATATTTTGTATTTAAAGACTTCTTAGCCTTTAAGTACAAAAACAAGTAATAGGAAATGCAGGCAAATACACAGCACAACAAATGTTAGCATACTGATGACCACATCTACATTAAATTGCTTCAAGTGCTGACACTAGACAAATGTGCCTCCTGCTATCTCTTTGTATAAATGAGTCACTGATTAGGAAAGCTGTAACTCTGCGTTGGTATTCTTTTGGAAATTCAAGTCTGCACATGTCCATTCATATAAAATTGTACAAATGACCTACACATCCATCATGCTCAAATGCCAGGCCAAGAGCAGGTACAACTAGTTGGCACACACCCTCAACATGATCTAATAGATGATTGTATAATACTAAAGTGCCTACTGTGTTGCATCATGATAAAGTGACATCATTGACTGGTACTGATGCTAAGTTTTGGGTGCTTCTGGTCAGACTTCTATATCTATTATGAGGCACGTGAATAGCTATATTACTATGAATTCAATGTTGAGGCAAAAAAAATTATTTCCAGTTTCTAATAAGATTAATTCAATGGGGTATCAAGACAAAATGAGTTTGTTAAAAATTAAAATATTAAGAAGTTGCTTATGGACATGCAGAAGGATTTTCCAAATGTCATACAACCAAAACGAAATACAGAAATAAATTAGGTATGTTATTGATACTGTTCTGCAACTGTTATCCAGGAGCCCTGATCTCACATTTTTGAGTTTATCAAAACTGTCTCATTGTTCTCCCTGATAAGTTTATAAATGTAAATCTGTACTTATACAGCATATAATTAAAAATACCACTTTTAAATATTTTTGTATATAGCTTTATTGAACATTTTTAAAAAACCACACTTGCTGGAGTAGTTCTGTTAAACGTGTCAGGAGATGCTGATTCTGTCAACCCTTGGAGACTGGGTGGGGCCTGTCACCTCCAGCAATGACCAGCCTTATCCGTAAGTGGCAATCCAATATAATCTAATTCAGTGTCAATATAACATAATACAAATATTATCCTTTCCTGTGTTTGCCAAGTTGGGAAGTTCTGTGATGAACAAAGAAACTCCAAATCCTTCATACAATTCTTCATAAATCTTATTTCTTCCAAGAGCTTGTGACAAGACTTGCCCAGTGGAGAGGACAAAATTAAGTTCTTTGGCAAGAAACTGAAGTACAGATATCTCATCCTCACGATTAAGAGCAGAGTTAAAGGTAACATTCACTAGTGAAAAGTCAAGTGGCAAATCAAGATGGGTGGGTATTTCAGGAGACATGGATTCTTTTCCCAAGCCTCCCCCTTCCTAGTTTTGTGACTCCAAAAAGGTCATTTAACCTTCCCTGAGCCTCAGCTTTCTCAGTTATAACATAAAAAGACGAAATCAAGCTCTCAACTGGGATTGACCATTAGAATTAGACATTAATGTAACATTAATACATACCAGAAGTGTTCAGAGCACTTGACATTAACCCACTTAGTCCCTACAAGAACCATATGTTGCAGATACTATGATTATCCTGACTTTATAGGTAAGGAAACTGGAGCACAGAGAGGTTGAGAAATTTGCTCAAGCAAGAGGCAGGGCCAGGTGGAAAGTTCTGAGCCTGTGCTCTTTAGTGTAAGTGTCTGGTATGCTGCTTCTCCATTAAGTATCTCTCTGTCTTCTGACTCCTGAATCTATGGAAGGACCTGACATGTAAATTCTGATTTTGGTGCTTGCTCCTTGTTAACAGTCACTTGACTAGAAGAGATGTAAAGTTCTGTAATTCAGACTAGAGATGAAAAAAGTTCAATAAACTTTTTAAGTAAATAAACGCTCAAATTCTTGTGCCTCAAAAATCAGAGCCAAAATTAAATAAGTATGGCTTTTAAAAGCTAACTGCATGCTGTCAAACTTAAACTAAGGGTAATGGATAGGGGTGGTGGAAGAAAATCTAAGAAACAAAATACCTAGCCAGCTACACAGGGGCATTGAAATAGGTTAAGTATTGGAGCAAAAGCTATGCCTCATATTAAGGGACAGTGAAAACAATTTCACAATTTATGGCCTGGCTTTGAAGGTGAAGATGAAACACTTTGGAAGCCCACTTGGAAAGCATCAGTGCTCCTGTCCAAATGGGCTAGCACGTCCAATTTGTTTCCAGGACCACAGATGAATGTCTGTTTGTTTCATCTTTAAAGAACTAGTCCTTATGCTGTAGGAAAGTGTCCTTTGTAAATCTGGAAATCTAAAGCTGTACATGCAAATGCTGATGCTCAAACACATGCTGATATCCCATGCAGATTCCTTTACTGATATGCGACACTTAACGGAGGCAAGAAGATGCTGTGCCACAAAAAGAAAATGAGGAAGACAAGTGGTCCTGGCCCCATAAGCAATTTAGACAAGCATTAAGTCTGGCATGGCCAGGTTAGTAAGTGCATTCACAGCCAAGAGGAGAGAAGTACATGTGCCCTGGCAGCGCTATAAACTTGGTCAGGATTGTTTGTGCTGTGAGTCTACTTTCTCGCTAATTCTAGATACCCCATTTATGGAAACTCATCTTCCTTTCCTCCCACTCAGTTCCATGCCTCTCTCACGAAATTTCGTCTCAAAAGTCTCCAGTTTGAAGCCAAACAATTCTAATCAAGGGAGCTGCAAGCACTTTATTAAACAAAAAACAACTTTTCAAATAATTTATACACCTAAAACAAAGTATAAACATCTAAGAAAATAATTAAGTATTGGAGACCATTGCTGACCATCCAGGCTATCTCAACTGAGAGTTTCGGATCCACTACAAATAAGCAGTGAGTAATAAACAAACAGATCACCTGTTTCAGTTGACAAACAGAATGTTTAATTACTAGCCTCTCTTCTGCATTGAAGATTCACCAGCCTGGAGTTGATGCATTTCTTCTTTCATTTAATAGCCACACCAAAAGTACACAAACTCATAAAGCAAACAGGCACTCAATTTGGAGTTTCCCCTGAGAGTAGATGCGAATTTCCACCAGGCAAGAATAAAAACAAACTCTTCCTCCTGATCCCTGTATTTGTTAATGATACCAAATTCCCAGTTTGTTAGACTCAATCAAATCTTATACTCATCTTCGAACCACATTCTTCCTCCAACCTCCCTCTGGCCCACATTCCACCAAGGACAAACTTTGGGGCAGCATGTATCACCTACCTTCTCGGTGAAGTGCAAGTCCTCCTCTGGTGTTAAAGTTCCCCCCTGCCCAGTATGGCATCAGTGAATACCAAGCAGGGCAGGCAGGCGAGCTAGTCCTGTCTTCAGTGCTGGGGTGGGGCTGCCAAGCTCATCCTGAAGATTCATTCAAATGCCAAGCTCTGCCTGATGTCCCCCTTAACAAGCATTCACTCCTTATTCTGTAATTTTAGTAGCACTTTTTATCTCCCACATTCTGATGTACATTATGTGTGAAGCTCATTTTCTACACCTCCTTAAAGGTGGAAAATGTCTCAGTGCAGTATCTATAGAAAAATCACTGGCATAATGCCTGATAAATATTTGTTAAATTACAAAAAAATGGGATTCACCATTCACTTCTCCCCAAAAGTGTCTTCTTATGTTTTAATCAGATTTATACTCATAGCAAAATTATAATACTCTTACATGCCCATTATTTTCTAAAGCAGTATTAGGACTTGTAAGACAGTGACCTCTAAAAAATTGTTTATTTTCATATATGCAAAAACCCTCTCAGGCACCTAGCAAGTGACAAGTTGCATACCTTCTCTAAGCTGTGTAATCTTGGGGAGCTGCACATTAGACAGCTAACCAGGAGCTGAGTTTCAAATGACCAGCTATGCTAAAAGGGATTATTTTGTTAGACATCAGGAAAGACAAGTTCCTCCTCTATCCTCCTGCCTTTGAGTTTTTTATTTTATTGGCTATTCAAATGGACATACGAAAAGGTGCTTTTTCTAATAAAATTTTGTTAAATCTATCACGGCCCAATATCTTTTATGGTCCTGGAGAAATTAGTATTTTGTAGTTTGTGGTGCTGACGAAGAAACAAGGGTGCTGGTGAGGTAAAGAGAAAGTTAATAAAGTAGCATTCAGGGCACACTTGGAGAGGCAGAAAGCACAGTGGTTCAGAGGATGAGTGCTGGAGTCAGACTGTCCATTCTTAAGTTCTGGCTCCACCATTATCAGCTATATTATCCTAGGCAGTAAGAAAAAGAAATATCTTTCAGCTTCATTTTGTTCTTCCTCCATGAAGCAGCAAGAAGGCCCTCACCTGACACCAACATCATGCTCTTAGACTTTCCATCCTCCAGAACTATAGATGAATTAACTTCTTTACTTTATAAATTACCTAATCTGTGGTATTCTATTATAGCAGCAGATAACAGACTAAGACAGAAAATTAGAGACGATAATATTGCTCATAAAACTGTTCTAAGTGTTAAATAATAAACTACTTGGCATAGTCACTGGGGGACAGCAAGCATTAGACAATTTTTGGCTGCTAGCATTACTTAGATGTTTACACATTACACAGGACTTTTTTTTTTTATATGCATTTATTATGAACTAAAGATGAAGGGAAAGGTTATAAATTTCTGGGATTCAACAGTAACCCAATAAGGAAATTCTACATAAAACCAAGCACAACTGCCAAATAAAGATTTTAGAGGTTTTTATTTCTGATGACAGTACCTTCACCTTCATATAATGGTTAAATATCCCCAAGCTGCTGCTACAGAAATCCAGGCTCATATAAAGGAACAAGGAAAGGACATAAATACTATCTTCAATCACAGAGAAGGAAAGGGTGCTTTTTATAAAAATTCTTATTGTTAAATTAACTTCTGCTAAGGCTGTTATTAAAATGGGTTTGCCAACAGCTTGTGCAGTATTTGGGCATTAGAAAAGAGAATGGCTCTTTATCATGCCTAGGAGTAACAAAAAGATACCCTAAAGAAAAAGGTCAACTGACAATAAGGAAGATTGGCTAAATTTCAAATATCCATGCTTACCGGCAGATTTTATACTGAGCATAAATTAGAAAATAGACATAACTGAGATTTTCTGTCAAAATATCAAATGATGTATAAAGTAGGTACTTGGTAATAATTAATATTTGAGGTTTCAACAATTCATGATGACATTAAAATTCCCTGATGTGCAGTTATGCTTAATATTGCTACAGCATGCATTTGAATTGTGGATACTCTCAGCAGAGGACAGCAGACCGTGAAGCCAGTGAAGAAGCATAGCCCATTACCTAAGGTCCATATTTCAATAAGGTTTTGTTCTAATCGTGTACACAGCAATTTCCAAGAAGGGATTAAACACTGTCTTAATTTTTGAAAACGAATCGAGTGATAGTTCTAATGATAAAATTGATGAAAGTATACACAGAGGTGTAAGTGAGATGGTTCTCTATTGGGGAGCAGGTATTTATTTCGTGGGATCTTCTTTTTTGTGATGCTAAAATTATTTCTGTGAAATCTGGGGATTTCCAAAAGTCTTCAAACTATATACCTTGGTATGTCAAAGAAGAATTATACATAAAGTATTTCTTAAAGTACCAAAATTTTTCTAAACCAAGAAAAGAAATGATGCAACTAACATGAACAAGAAAATGATTCTACATTTCGCTTACCCAAGAGATGAATGGGAAGAAGATTCAGTTAATTACACAACTGCTCTTAAGCTCTCAACTCTGCTTTTGTGTCCATTTATGGGGCGGGTGGGAGATCGCAAAGGTTCTGTGTTTTGCTCAGTCTCAAATGTATCATGGGTTAAACTCTTTGACATGGAACCTTACTAGAATACTGTCCACGATAAGAGAATTAAGTTACAATTAGTGACTCAATATTTTTACTTAGCAGATTGGCATTCCTTTTTACAACGATGAGACAAATTCTGTAAACTGCACGTCGTATAGATCTCGCTTTTCAGCAATATGCTCAAGTTCCTTGATCTAAGCCCTCATTGTGTTATTTATTACGTGTCATCCTATTATGCTAGCAATAATAGAAGCAAGCCAAGTTCCAGAAAATACTGTTATTAATATTTCATGTATGGAGAATATTCTAGATCAATGATGAAAGAACTTGAGAGGATAAAAATGAGTTGTTTTATGGGACAAAAACATTTGGAAATCAAAAGAAATCCTGTGATTTGTAAAATCAAATTTGTAAATGGGCACAAGAAGCTATATAATAGTAATAGACACAAAAATGGAAAGCATTTTCTATAATTAACTGAAGAAAACTCATCATCTTAACCCAATTTTCACTTTTTGGGAAGATTAAAACATTTTTTACCAGTCAATAAAAATTAGTTTTTTTTTTTTTTTTTTTTTAATTTTTAAAGGACACACTTAATGAGAGAAGAACTATTTGCCCACAACTCTATGTTTTTGTTTACTTTTATTTTTCTTTCCTTGTCCCTCAAAGAAATGTAAGAAATAAAAAAATCACTAGATACAGATTTCAGTAGCTTTGTAAAATACCATTTAAAAAAAAACAGAAAATTCAAACAACTACAATACAATATAATACAGCTCAATATGCCCAGATCTCAATTACCTGAGATGTAGTAGCTACCAAGGAAAAAATCATCTGTGGGTGTTTTATTGTAATGCCTGTGAGTTAAATACACCATAACCATTATCATAATCACCAGCAGTAAGATCGTTCTTCAATTTTCTGGGAAGACAACACATAAAGGGTAAATTATATCTTAAAGAGAAGCTATTCCCTTATATTAGCCTCTAATTTAACCCTACATGAAGAGCTTCGGGTTTCTGAGACTCAGAGGTGTTGCTTTAGAATGATGTGAATGCAGGCAATGAAATGGTTGGTCTATGTCTGTCACATCTGCATAGCTATCTGAATACTCCTATGTAGAATACATGTGAAATGTGTGTGTGTGTCTTTCTAAAATAAATGTAATAACTAAGGGTATGCTCAGGTATTTTGGACTGAGTCATTTGACCTTGGGTCCCCTGACTCAAAATTCTCTCTTCAATTTTAAAGAACTGAGTCCCTCTTGGGTGGAATGATTTTCCTACCTCATTACAGGATCATTCTTTGGTACTGAAAATAAAGGCTCTTCTATATCATGTAATTTCTATACATTCCAAAAGATTTCCTATTTACATAGGGATTTCAAAACTCTGGGTCTGTTGGGCCCATTGCTCCCTTCAGAGTAAATGTTGAAGGTAACTTTGTAATAAGGTAAAAGCTGATCAAGCATCAAAAAACTATTCAATTTATTAGAATGTCTTCACTTTCAAATTTTACCCTAAAGGTAGCCTAATCATTTTGTAATAAAAGAGATGATCGTTTAATTTCAGGGTGGAGAGAAAACATCTTTTAGCAGATGGATTGCTTAAGAAATCTTAGTGTTACAGAGATCAATGGAGATGTACAAATAACGAATATAACCACTTCAAGTTGTCCTTTTCCTGTTAGTTGCCCTAATTTCTTATGACAGTAAGAATAATTTAAAATATTCTTTTAAATCCCAGCTACTCGGGAGGCTGAGGCAGGAGAATTGCTTGAACCTGGGAGGCAGAGGTTGCAGTGAGCTGATCGCACCACTGCACTCCAGCCCAGGCAACAGAGTGAGACTCCATCTCAAAAAATTAATTTAAATCAGCATTCAACAAATTAGCTAGTGGTTTCAGAAAAGCAAGTGGTTCACTAGGCCCTATTTGTGGTAACGCAAACAAAAGCATGGTCAAATCTGGGGAACACAGGGAGACGCTGGAGTTTCAGGACTAAGAGAGAACCACTAAAAGTCGGTGCCTTTCATGTGTGCTCTCTCCCAGTTAATGCAACTAGAGGCTTCCCTCTCACCTATGAGAGTCCTCGCCTTCTCCAATCCACCCTTCCTGCTTGTGTCAAAATTAGCATCTGAGAGAGACAGAAAGAAAGGAGAGAAATTCATTATGCTACTCTTCCACTCCAACAGCTAACTTTTTCTCTGTAACTAAAGAATAAACTCCAAACTAAAATGTTGGCGTTAACTGTCTCAGTCAAGATGCTAACGGTATGCCCCCAACCTATACCTCCAGCCTCATGTTCCTTTACGCCCACTGACACCCCGTCACGGGAACCCTGGGTAACTAACAACTGCCAAGTGCCAGCTCTGCACCAAGAAGGCCTCTCTGTGCCTTTTTAAACATCCAAGGGTTCTCACATCTGCTGGGCACTTCTTGATGCCTGGAGGATACTATTGCTTTCACCCTTCATGAAATTTTCCTTGTCCTTTAAGATTGAGATGTCATCTCCTTCCTGAAAGCCATCCCAATTCCTTCACATCAAGGTTAGCCTTCTGGCTTCTCCCAGTACATCACATTGATGATAATACTATCCTGTCTCTCTACTGACCTGTCTTGCCTTACTGTTTCACCTTTTAAGATCTGTGCTGTGTTCAAAAGCACAAGGAAAACTTACAGAGAAAATAAAACAAAGGGATAGAAAATAAGTATGTATTGAATATTATAAAAGGGGAAACAGATTACATTTCAAAAATATGTCCTTTTAAATAGTAACAGGCTATCATATCATAAGCTAGATTTAATTTCATGTTTCTATTAAAATCATATGTTTTACTGCACTTGGAAACAAATTAGAAATTTACTGAATCAATAATTGGTTTACGAATGAGGGAAGGGCTGTCTGTAGAAGACAGAAAGAGTAGAGATACCTCATTTTGTTTTATTATCAAGTCACTGGTTTTTCCATTAAAATAAGTTACTGTTGCACTGAGTTACCTAGAACTCTTCATATGATGTCAATACCACAGCAACCTTTAAGCCACCCAGCCTGGTCCAACAGAGACTCTCAGACATTTACTCCACTAAAAATCAGGGAGAGCCATTACCAAATCTTGCACACTTTTGCTATTTGTAAATCTTTAAAAAAGGCTGGACACAATGAATATTTCACATGCCACAGTAATTATTACGATGAGCAATAATCAGGTGTGGGTAGCATGTGGCTGAACAATTCTTCTGCAAACACAAGCATATCTCAGAGACATTGCAGGTTTGGTTCCAGACCACTGCCATAAAGCGAGTATTGCAATAAAACAAGTCAAACAAATTTTTTTTGTTTCCCAAGCATAAGTAGAAGTTATATTTACACTGTATTGTAGTTTATTATGTAATAACATTATGTATAAAAAAGCCCGGTGTGCATACCGTAATTTAAAAAATGCTGTATTAGCCAGGCACAGTGGTGCACACCTGTAACTCCAGCTACTCAGAAGGCTGAGGCAGAATCACTTGAGCCCAGGAGTTCAAGGCTGCACTGCACTACAGTCATGCTTGAGAATAGCCACTGCACGCCAATCTCTTAAAAAATATTTTATTATAAAAAAGTATTAATCATCTGAGCTTTCAGCCTAAATTGTAACCTTTTCGTTGGCTGAGGATTTTGCCTTGATGCTAATGGCTGCTGACTGATCAGGGTGGTGGCGGCTGAAGGCTGGGGTGGCTGTGGCAACTTCTTAAAATAAGACAACAGTGAAGACTGCTGTATCAACGGACTCTTCCTTTCATGAAAGATTTCTCTATAGCATGCAATGCTGTTTCACAGCATTGAAGAGAGAAGGCTCACTTCTCTCAGCCTTCACAGGGTTAAAGAATTAGGGTCTTGCTCTGGATAATGTTTTGGCTTAAGGGAATGTTGTAGCTGGTTTGATCTTTTATTCAGATCACTCAAATATTCTCCACATCAGCAATAAGGATGTTTTGCTTTCTTATTCATTTGTTCACTGGAGTGGCACTTTGAATTTCCTTCAACTTTTCCTTTGCAGGCTGTGTGGTGCAAGAGACCTAGCTTTCGGTCTACCTCGGCTTTCAGCACGGCTTTCTCACCAAGCTTAATTTTGATTTTAAAAGCTTTTAATTTAAAGTGAGAGATGGGAGATTCTTCCTTTCACTTGAACACTTAGAGACCACTGCAGGGCTATTATTTGGCCTAATTTCAATGTTATATCTCAGAGAAAACGGAGGAGAGGGAGACAGAAGGGGAATGACCCGTCAGTGGAGCAGTCAGAACACACACAACATTTATTGATTAAGTTGTATATGGGAACGGTTTGTGGTGCCCCAAAACAATTAACATTAAAGATCACTAATCACAGATCACCACAACAGACATAATAATGATGAAAAAGTTTGAAATATTGTGAAAATTACCAAAATGTGATGCAGAGACATAAAGTGAGCATATGCTATTGGAAAAATGCCAATAGACTTGGCCAATGCAGGGTTGTTACAAACCTTCAATTTGTCTTTTTTTAAAGCAATATCTGTAAAGCACAGTAAAACGAGGTATGCCTGTACCCCTCCCTGCCCCCGCAAAAAAAAGTCTCAAGGAAGAGGAGGCTGGAGGTTATGTTAGCATAAGCTACTTTCCTGGCTTTCTTAGCTTTCAAAATCAAAATCTGGTGGAGTTTCTTCCTCCTTTGTTTTAAATGTAGAATTCAATATAAATTAAGTTTATTCTAGCAGTTAGAATTTCAAGATGGAAGAAACAAGGGATACTAATATTTGTTCCGAGACAACTGTGTTCTAGGCTCTGGACCAGCTCTTTTACTTACATTATTTGATTTAATGCTTATCACAATTTTTGATAATAGCATTATTTGACCTATTTTACAGTCTGTTGACTGGGAATTCAGTATTTGCCTAACACTTTTAGGTAACTCTGGGATACCAAACCTAGCAATCCTGACTACAATGCCTTTGTAGTCAGGGTGACAAATCTGTATAAGATGATACACTGTTAGCATCATATACTGTCATAGACATGTGGCTAAGTAATGTAACAGGCACTTGGAGAACAGAACTATATGGAAATAAGATGCTGATTATGAGCTGGCAATACGTAAAAATTAAGAAATGAAGAGGAGAGTTACTGGTGTGGTCCAAGCATAAAGGAGGCAGAGAGAGCTTGGACTTGGCCTTGCTGAATAGAAAAGGCGAGGGGAGGCACCAGAGGGGAGGTAGCAGAGGAGCAAACTGTTCTCCTGTCACACTGTAGGGAGGGAGGAGTCACCTGGCTTCTGGCAGGGAGAAGAAGGAAGAAGGGCCAAAGAAGAATCCACAAAACTTAGTGACTAAGGGACAAAGAGAAGGAGCTGCTGATTCCTAAAGCTTTCCTAAAGCTTCATGTTTAAAAAAGTAAATTTGGAAAAGAGACAGTGTTGAGATAGGATATTTTGAATTTGAGGCTGAATATTAGGTAAAAATAAAATATTCAAATGGAAAATGTACAGGAAAGTAAAAAGAGTGGAGAATACCCCTATCAGAGGATGGGACTATGGAAGAGGCAGCCAAGAAAACAAACCTGAAGAGCAGAGAGCTGAGGAGGAGAGGGATGAGAGTGAAAAAAAGCTAGGAATATTTAAGACGCTAGTGCAGTTTCAGGTGAAAGTCTGAAGGCAAAATAAAAATGGCTAAGATGTCAAGAAAATGGACACAACATTCATCTATCTGAATTCATCTATCTAAAAAGTCTGCCTAAGAAGTCTCAATGAGAGAAATATTACATTGGCAAATATTTAGATGGCAAATACACCACACAGATAAGCACGGTCAAGCACAGTGTTTGTTTGGCTTGATTTCAGAGAAGGAAGAGAATTAAGCCAAGGGACAGTAGATGAATCCTTTCAGCCACCTGGATTGTTCCATTTCCTGAACTTGTTGGTTAACTGTACTGATATCTTGTTTGTGAATAGATAACCTCTTAGAAATAGGAAGCAAACTTGCTGCAGCATAAAGCAGTCAAGGTTCCAAGATTTTTCGTATGTTTCACAATTTAGAAGTTAACTAAAGCTGGTTGACATCTTTTATTAAAAGCTTCTAGGAAATTTATCTCTTTTCAATCCAGATTACCTGACACCACCGTCACCACCCTGTATCAGGAACTTAGGCTGGTTGGCTTCCTGTCTGAGCCCCTACCCAACATGCTTTCTCTTCTTAGCCATAGTGATCTATACTTTGCAGGGTCATGACTCCCTGTTTCGAGTCTGGGTGGGGATGCCTTTCCCTGTCATCTCAGTATCACAACATCTGCTTTTCCACTGTAACCGCCTCTAACATTACAGCATCTCTATGTTCTACTTCAAACACAGTTTTTAAAAAATATTTTTTGTTTTCCTCTCTAGTTTTTAAAGTCTTCATGTCATACATGCCTTTGGACTTCATGCACCATTTGTATGGAATTGGGCCACCGTGATAAACATTTCTGCTTGTCCCCATCTTTCTGTTAAAAAATCCTCTAAAATATCCAAGCCCCCTGGAGAGCCAAATCATTTGTTTCCATCATTTCCCCTCCTAATTCAGCCTCATCAGGTCAATTTGTAATTACAGTGCTAAGTTTTTAGTTCTAAGTATTTCTTTTCTTTTTTAGAGGTATAGATTTATATCTTTTTTTCTGAGACGTTTCTGATACCTATTTTTCTAAAAATCTCTAATTATGTCCAGTGGTTTTTTAAGCTCTAGGATGAGTCACTTTCTCATAAGGTTCTTGTCACTTCTATGTCACCAACTAGCTCTTCTTTATTGGAAACAATTAAGTCCAGAACAGGAATGCTCTTTTGTGCTTTCTCTACATTCCAAGACATGAAACTCTCAGCAAGTCAAATTTGGTATTTACTAGATTTTCTGTATTAAATGGAATGAAGTTTCCAGCAAATTATGAGACAGAGTCCTCTGTTATTGTTATGTTTTGCCTCTGTATGATACATATCAAGAAGACTATTATCAGACTTCAGTATGAAACCTGGGACTGTACAAGAGCCTTCCTTTGCAAGTGATGGGAGACAGCTAGGGTTGCAAAACATTATTGCTGCTATTGATAAAAGGAAGGAGGGTAATGTTTACACACGTTAAGAAAATCCATACAGGTCAAAATGAACAACAAAAAAGAAATGAATATTCTAGGAAAAATGATAAAATGTTCTTCTGCCACATTTGGAATATGATTCGGTTAAAAAAAATTACTGACTCAATTTTTCAAGTACATTATTTACTGTATATAAAACATGGCATTACTCCAGTATTTTAGGGTTAACTGTCTCCTTAACATCAAAACTCACCCTACGTAATTCAACAATAGCTGAAGAACAATTTGTTTTTTGAATTCCTCTCCTCTTCTCTTACATCTCACGAATTTGAGAGTTAGCTTCATTCTTCTGTTTCTTACAGTCGTATTTTTCATTCCTTAGACTTTATGGTGCTCTATCTACCTGTAATTATGCTGCAAAAACATAAGACAACACCACTAAAAGGCCAGCAGCAGAGGAGATAGCAAAAGGCCTATTTGTGGTCTTGAACAGCTGCAATAGGGCAGGGCGTGCCTGGCAGGGTTCCCTCTGCCTCTAGCCAGCAATGACAAACCCCAAGAGCTGGGCTTGCTTTCACAGCAGTCTCTAATGCAGGGCGTTATTTCACTGCCCCAAAAGCCAAGGACTGGAGTCAAAGTCCACAAGGGCTGATCAAAAAGGGGGACATGAGAAAAGCACAGGGAGAGTGCTGGGAGGGATGGCCTTCTAGAAAGCTCTCCAGATCCTGAAGAGCCACCAACTACTGTCCCACCCCTCCCCTTTCAAAACAAAACACAGCAAAACAACCATCACCCCCTTCCCCCACCCATGGAAGGCCAGATGTTACTTTTAGTTCCAGTTTGGAAATAACTGACCAAGTTAGCTTTGAAATTTTTTTTTCTCAAAAAAAGTAAGAAGTAATGAATCTGGATTTTAACCAGGAAAAGAGAAATGAGATGTTATCAGTCAGATGTTTTGAAATTCAGGTAATAGGAAACATTCTCTAGCAAAAGTCTCCTACTGCAATTATGCAAAATTCTCTTTTTAAGGGACCATTATTGTATTGGGATAAATAAAAAGTACTGTTATATGTGTAGGCTTTTATAGCTCAATGCAATTTGATGCTTTCAGTCCTTACACAATGATCTTTGAACTATACAGTGCTTCTGACTCCTTGTTTTAAAATTAGTGCTTTCTTACTTAGTAAGTTAATGTAATTGCAGCAAAGAGGCACATTATATTCTATTCATTGACAGCATTAGCATATAATGCAAATTTACTTTGGAACTTTATGCGCATGCACACATTTCTTCATAACACTCTGAAAGGGTAGAATTGAGTTCTTATTCCAAAGTGATGAGGGTGAACAATCCAGACTACAAAACTATGGATGCTAATGGAGGCAGACTAATATGGTCCCGGCTGGAATTAAGAGCTTACATTCAGTATGATGTTAGATGGTTAACAACCTTTCTGACAAACAATGATAACTAAAGTTCCTCTCCTAGGCTAGACCGGCCCTCAGAGGTGCATCCACAAAAAATGAGAACGCCTGAAAAATATCTAGCCAAAAAAAATTTTTTTTAATTCACATTTTACTTCTCATACGCCCATAAAGTCAAATTCTATTGAGAAAACGTTCCAGTTCATTTTGATATGTAGCCAGTCTGATGATGTTAATACTGACTGAAAAAGTATTTAAGGAGTTAAAACTTGAAACCCATTTTATTGTTGCGATACTGAGAGTCCACAGGTATTTCTTATAAACTTCTCTTACAATGCAGTATAGATCACCCTATAATATGATCAAGAAAATACTTAGCAGCTAAAATAATAGGAACAACTACTACTTACGGTTGACAGAGCTTCACCAGGTCCTGGTCGGTGGTGTTGGGAGGCAGTCCTCGGATATAGAGGTTCGTTTTGCTGAGCTGATCCCATCCTGAGTTGCTACTGCTGCTACTGTTGTTATTACTGCTGGTGGTGCTGGGACTGGGAGGGGCCATGGGGTGGGCTGGGACCAGAGACTGCTGGAAAACAAAGATCAGGAGCCTTAGTATGCTAGCATTAGGAGACTGACACCATTCAGAGGCTGTCATTCAGAGGCTGTATGATCTCCCAAATAAAATGAAGTTACCAAGATTTAAATATAGGTTACCTTAAGCTACTTTAAGGTATAAATTTTAATTTACCCTTTTAAAAAGGTCTGTTCACGCTACTTTAAAAAAGGCCTCTTCTTCAACATAAAATTGATAACAGGGTTTACTTAGTAAAAGTTCTCTATGAGCACCTTAAATGTGACTAAATTTATGTAAGATTAATTTATTCACGCATTTTTTGGGAACACATCTACTGCGACTCAAAATTAATGTGCATGAAGTTAGATGATACCATCTTAATATAGAGTAATTTAGAAATCACTAGACTTTGAAAAGGTTTTCAAATTCTGAAGAACGTTTGATTGAAAGTTGCTTATAATTTTATTAGGATGACTCTTCAAAAAAAAAAAAATTACTCCTCAAGTATAAGAAAGAGTTTAATCCAGATCTTCCAATAAGGACAATCTCACCTAGTTCTAAGACAGGCACATGACTTCATTGAGACATCTGGGTAAGATTCCCAGGCAGGCTGCCTTTTGCTCTGGTTAACCTTGTGAAATTTAACCCCTGTGAGAACGGTGTCCAAGCTGGAAACCTTCCCAGCTTGCAGCACCCACCACAATTCTTGTTAAGCCTGCTACCAAAGGACTCAGTGTGGTTTTACAGTCGGCAGCCACCTAAGAAGAATGTCTGAAACTGTACTCACACCAGATAATTCTCTGTGCACCGACAACAGTTCTCTGACCCAGTGCCACACACATGACTTTGAGGAAGTTAAATGGCTCAGCTTAAGACGAAAGGGCACACAACCCCAAGTGTCCTCACAGCAAATGCGTGGCAATTTCACACCAGGAAAGGGATGTTTTCTCACCTCACATTTTCTAAATAATAAATATACTGTACTAACTCAAAGACATCACTCATGAACAGTTTGAATATCCAAAATTAAATAGTCATTAGACAGTCAAAAGGTTCAAATCTCATGGCTTGGTTTTTACCAGCACAATCAAGAAAAGTCAGGCATGTCTATAGAAGACAAATCAAATCCCACAGTGGAAGGTTGGAGAAGCAGATCCCTTGCAATGAGCATACCCTCATTTACCTCATCAGCAACCTCTGTTGCCCACTATAGATTCCTAGTTTTGTACCCAGCTTCTGCCATGGTCATCCTAATTCAATAATATCCCAACACACGGGGATCTCATTAATTTATTTTTATTTTTATTTTTTTGAGACGGAGTCTCACTCTGTCACCCAGGCTGGAGTGCAGTGGCGCGATCTCGGCTCACCGGAACTGCCTCCTGGGTTCCAGTGATTCTCTTGCCTCAGCTTCCCAAGTAGCTGGGATTACAGACACACAGCACCATGCCTGGCTAATTTTTGTATTTTTAGTAGAGGCGGGGTTTCACCATGTTGACCTGGCTGGTCTTGAACTCCACACCTCAGGTGATCCGCTCGCCTTGGTTTCCCAAAGTGCTGGGATTACAGGCATGAATCATCATGCCTAGCCCCATTAAATTAGATATGTTAACCATTTCTTCTGATCCTGTATCTTTCAGATTCTTCCTTCCACTGCCCAGGTTCTTGCTAAGATATCATCTGAGTCCAAACACCACTTTATTTAAAGAGATTCTCTTTTAGAAAGAGAGCAGCAAAGCGTCAATAATAGTCAACGCAGAAATGCTATTCACTAAAGGCTGAACTTGAACTGGGAACATCAGTACTGCTTAATCCCCAAATAAAAGCAGCCTGAGATCACGTCCTACCAAATCTATTTGATTCATGCCCTTAATGAGCAGCTGAACTCATATCCTTTTCCCAAACCTCTGGTTTTTCTCTAGGGGCTAACTACTTTCTAGATATAAAACTAAGACCAAACTCTGACACTTGCTCTGCCACAGGTGGCACCTCAGAGAACTGGCCATGCCCCACAAAGTCTGTGCTCCTTCTCTGAAGCCACTGAGTTGGTACCTGCCATCCAGCCCTACTCTATTTTTCACATCAGTGAGAACAGAGGTGCTGGAAAGTAGCCCACACACCCGCCTCCTGTCCCAAGCCTTTGATTGACACAGATAACTTGTAGCTATTAAAACTAGGCAGGACTGAATTTTCCCTTAAACCTCCCTTGATTAGTGTCTCAGAAACCATCCCTGACACAAGCAACACTGTTTCCACAGTAGGACCCAGTATGTTTAATGCAGTCATTGAGCGATGAAACGATGAAACGCATCTGGGATGAGACTTGAAGAAGTCAGCAAGAAGCTGTGGATCAGGCCCCGCCCCTACCTCTTAGTGGGATTACATCAACACGAAGTAAATGAACCATCGGGCATTTTAAAGACTGCATTCCAAGGCTGCATTCACTCGAACCTTTGATTTTGCCAGAAGTGGAAAGGGACTGGTGGGCATGCACCTGTACAATTAAAGAAACATTTCGATGTATGACTTATTTGGAGATTATTTAGACATGAAAGTAGTAGGTTTTTTATTTATGTATTCATTTTTTGGCAGAAATACAACTATGATTTACATGTCTGAATTTACATAGCTGTTTTAATATAATTTGATGGGCATCCCTATTTACTGCAGTAGTTATTTTCCCACTGTGGGAAGCAGATACAGCCTGTGCCTCCCTGCTTCCCCAGTTAAGTTTGCCCTGTGAGGGAATGAAATCTCCCAGCATCTGATCCCAGGCAGAAGAAGAGGGTTCCTAAATGTACCCAATGAGGACTACTAGCCTCTGGTGAATCCTATACAGAACAAAGTTCAAATTCAAATTTTATTTCCAAATCAATTCTTTCTGGGGGCTAACTGAAGACAGAGAAAGAAAACTGAAAGAGAGAAGCACTGAATTATTCTAGGTTGTCAATTTTTAATTTTCTAGTGCAGAAATTTTTAAACCAAAGACTACGTTTTTAGAAGTCACTGAAACTGGGCTGGGAGCGGTGGCTCACGCCTGTAAACTGAGCACTTTGGGAGGCCAAGGCAGGTGGATCACAGGGCCAGGAGTTTGAGACCAGCCTGGCCAACACGGTGAAACCCCATCTCTACTACAGATACAGACTCTGCTGAGTACTTTACATACATTACCATACTCAGTTCAATCAGACTGGCAGGTAGGTTATTGTTCTCCCATTGTGCAGATTAGGAAACCGAGTCTCAAGAAAGGTTAGGAATGTACCAAGGGCACACATTTAGAAGGTGGCAGAGCTAGAATTTGAACGCAGATCTGCTAGAAAACAAAGCCAGAGCAGAGCCTTCAAACAGTACTCTACATGGGACCCCCAAAACACTTTCTATATCCTGAATGCTCTATTTGTATTCTTCCATTTTCTGTGCCCATAATTTTTGCTAATTACCAAATTCAAGCTTCTCTGAAATGTGATATTTAATACCATTGGCAGATACGTTTTTTAAGAAAGTAAAAGGTGCCTTTAAGTTGACTTAATGAACACACAGTCTCACAGTGTTAAAAAAACAAAGATTAGCTCTTAAAAAATCGGTTTTAAAAATTCTACTTTATAAAAATCTTTTCATTAAAGAATAAATTCTACAAACAACTTTTGAAAGCTTCAGCATATTAGTGCTAAACATTAGACTCAACATTTCAGGATGACATGACTTAAAACAGTGAAAAATTAAACCTTCATCCATAGATTAAAATGCAAATACTGACAAGTCTTTCACTACAGCTTCAGAACTCTGATAAATTTAAAGCAATTACACTTTGCCGTCAGATTATGTGTCTTGGCAGCACAAATGATAAACTTAAAAACACATTTTTGAAAAGCTTACAAAGGGATAAAAAGGGACAATATTTTACCCAGTTCCATCTTCGTCACTGGTAGTCCTTTTACATTTTGCCTCTCAAAACCTGGAAGATGCCTTGGAACTTGAAAAGACCCTCTGTGGATGAAGCTTGCAACTATTTACACACATTCAATCTAATGAGGGGACCTGGTGGCTGGATAAGCATGCTAAGTGCCCACCCATCCCAAAAGAGCCCAGTAGTCTCTCAGCCTTCTCTAGCCTAATTTTTCCAGTTATCAGGTCAGGTAAACAGACTACATTCTTCTATCTCCAAGGGCAAAGAAAACAAGCTAATTCCATTTTCTTGATAATATTTATATGGGCTTAATTTGCATGCCAAAATGGATAGAAAAAAACAAAGTCACTCGTGAATAAACGGTGTGGTTATATTAGCAGACCCTCAGCCTTTCCTGCACGAGTGGTTTGGCACCATCAGCAAGAGCGTTCATCACACTCAGAGAGAACTTCCTGTATGGACAGCACTCAGAGAGCACGTCCTGTGTGGGCAGCACTCAAGGAGGACTTCCTCTATGGATAGCAATCAGGGAGCACTTCCTGCACGGACAACACTGAGGCCTCCGTCCAGCCAGAAGTCCCACTGGGCCTCCTATACTAAAAGGATCAACAATAGGCACAGGGCAACTAAACACAGGGTGATACTATCTCCTGCTCTATCACACCACCCCCTATAGAGAAGAGAGAAATAGTCTGTCCTCTATAAATACAAATCTAAAGGTCATTTACAAAATTAATGACATGTGAACTAAAATACATTAGTAATCATGTACATTGTTGTAGATTTCTATGCAGCAAAGATAATTTTGAAACAAAAACTTGTCATTTAAAATTCTATTGTCTCATTTCCTTCCTATTACTAATAGGCTAAAGAACAGTGCTCTGACCAATCTTATAGCTGAAGCTCTCCCCACCCCCACATTATTTAGCCACTTCTCTAAGAATTCTAGTACATTCTGAAGGGAAAGGAAAGCTAGGACCTGCCCTTCAATTTTCTTCAAGTGTTTTTTAAAGTTTTCATCCTTATAGTTCAAGAAGGTTATCATTCCCACCCCTGTTGCCCCGACACCCACCACCACCACCACCACCACCACCACCACCACCATCCCAAACAGCAGGTTGGTTTAATACAGCAACTATTTCCCTCATCTAGAAACAAAATAATCACCACAGTTGCTCCTGAAAGCAGACAGAAGTTTACTGAACATTATCATTTTCACAGGGAAACAGTGTAAGATCACACCTGAAATGAACTGAGTACTATGTGAAGACACTGTCTGCTACACTCATTTCCATACACCGGTTCCTCTCCGTATGCTTTCAAGATGTAAAAGGAATTTAACAATTTAAATAAATTATCAAACAGGAATGAGGGGGACACTGACATGGGCCAGGTATCACCACAGTCAGAATATTTTCTTTGCTTGTTTTTGGCCATATGAGTGACTGAGAGAGGGCTGGGAATGGTGGCTGGAAAGAGAAGTTCTGGCACAGGGAACTGGAAAAACAAAACTAAACATGGGAAGTGAACTGGAGAGAGGTGAGAAACTGGCCAGGAATCAGTTGTTCCTGCGGATATGTCAGGGAAGGAATGCCTGAGACCAGGATGTTAAAAAACACATAGCAACTAAATTAATGAAGAACAGTAATGCCCCTTTACACAGCCATTGTGTCTCACTTATACACACCATGGAGTTAGGGAAATAATCAATCCCATTTGATAACAAGGATATCAAAGCTTAAAATCACACAGCTAATTAGTTAGTGAAACTGGTTCTCATATCTTCACTGTTCCTTGTTTGAAAAAAAACTTTGCAGCTTCTCAAGACTGTGAAACTGAACAATAGGGTATTAATTTTTTTTTTTTTTGGTTGGATTAAGCCTGTCAAAGGAGAGGGACCCATGTTACCTTCACTATTCCAATAAAACATAAAAATAAAAATTTCCAATAGGCTTCATAATTAATTCTCCAAGATACCCATCAAAGTTGATCCTTGCATGTAAAACTGCAATCTCCACATAGAAATCTCTTCACCTAAGTTCATGAATAAAGCATCATTTTCTTATGCTTCAGATAAAAGAATTAAAGTTAAGACTTGCATTGTTGAATACAACATGACTGACTGAGATTTCCTTCCAGATCCCATCAAGACACTAGACTCCTTATCATTCAAGTATCTTTTAAGGGCTAGTTCTGTGCTCCTGCATGCTAATCAGCCCAATTGTTCTATTTCCTCCAAAAGTTCTAAGAACTCCAGTGACTTGCCAAGTTGCCCACTGAGAACTCTGGGCCAGGAAACACACAAGAGTTCTTGTGCAATTTGTTCCTTCTAGTTTTTCTAACAGCATTTATAAGGGGTACAGGTGTGTGAATATGAAGATACCAGACTGAAGACATTTTAAATTAATCACCAGAAAACAAAAGAGAAAGTAAGGGGCCTAAGGCAAGGTTTCAAAATTTCCTTACCAGAGAATGCATTCATCAGAAAGGAAAAGCTTTTAACAGTGGGTTCCTAGCCTTAGCTACCCTTAATTGCACTGCTTATAATGGTGTAGTACAGTATGGTTTCTAAAAATAGAGTCCAACTAAGGGAAGATCAGGGAGGAGGGAGGATGAAAAGGCAGGGGACAAAAAGGTTGAGGAAGGCTTCACAGAGGGGGTGGATGGCTGAGTGAGCTGAATATTAATGACATGTCATTAAGAATAAAAGGGGTGGTGGCTCATGTCTGTAATCCCAGCACTTTGGGAGGCCAAGATGGGAGGATCACTTGAGCCCAAAGGGTTGAGTCCAATCTGAATAACATAGCAGGACCCCGACTCTACAAAAAATATTTGGTGGTGCACACCTGTAGTCCCAGCTACTGAAAAGGCTGAGACAAGAAGGTCACTTGAGCCCAGGTCAAGGCTGCAGGGAACTGTGATTGTGCCACTGCACTCCAGCCTGGGTAATAGAGAGAGACCTTGTCTCAAAAATAGGAAAAACAAAACAAAACAAACAAAAAACAATAAAAGGAATGGCAAATCTGAAAGAAAGGTGGGTAGAGTAAGGAGAGGAGTGACCACCAAAGACATAGACTGGAAGGATCATTCTTCACAAAAGCCAGAGAATTACCCAACCTGGTTGCTTCAGAGGAAGTTCCCCCAAGTTGATGTTGAGGTGGGAGTGTGGTGGTACTAAAAAGGTAGTAGGAAGAACCTGAAAAGCAAGGTGGAATGTGGACATGATGTCACAGGTTACCAGAGTCTCACATGTAGAAAAGAATTTAAACACAGTAAACGAAGAGGGTGGCTTCTGGAGAATGCAAAACTAGAAAATCTCTTCCCTTCCTTCTATGAAAATAATGTTTATAGTAATAATTAAAAAAAAAAAAAAAATGGCCAGGCGCGGTGGCTCATGCCTGTAATCCCAGCACTTTGGGAGGCCAGGGCAGGTGGATAACCTGAGGTCAGGAGTTCGAGACCAGCCTGACCAATATGGTGAAACCATGTCTCTACTAAAAATGCAAAAATTAGCCAGGTGTGGTGGTGGGGGAGGCTAAGGCAGGAAAATCATCTAAACCGGGGAGGCAGAGGTTGCAGTGAGCTGAGATTGCACCATTGTACTCCAGCATGGGCAACAAGAGTGAAACTCCATCTCAGGGGGAAAAAAAAACTGACCGGAAAAGTTAGAATATCCAGATTCATGTTCTGCGTTGGCCAGGAGCAGGAATGAGTATTATCGCTGGAAGGCTCAGGTCTTCACATGTGAAATAAGCATGTTAGACTGGATGATTTCTAAGCTTCCCTGTAGCTTCAAAATTCTCTAAAATTCTGGATAGTGCTGGACAGTGCCATCTCCAGCTAAGACATGTCAAGACAGAACCCAGTCAGGTCCTTTAGTACTCTCATCTGTCTGCCAAATAGTCAGAGAAATGGAGCAAGAGTTTCTTAAACTGGCAGACTCCAAGGCCAACTTCTGTGACATTGTGCAACTTAAGACCAACAGACATCACACTGCAGCACCATTTTCCTACACCCCTTAGGCCAGCATGGATTCCTGACTTAGTCATAAGTGATTCTAAGAAAATATTCTAAATATGTAAGCTATCCTAAAACAACAACTGAAGTCTAAAGAAACAAATGTAAAACAACAACAACAAAAAAAACAATCTTAAGAGCTCCCGAAACCAGAGTATCCTTAAGGTAGAAACAATATTACAGCTGAAATAACCATAATAACTTAAGATCTATTGAGACTGCATGTTACTTAGTAGCCTGCCATCTTTGTGTTTCAACGTGTTTGTATGAAGAGTTACATTTCACATTCTATCCAATCTCTTCTATATAAAAGGACTCTGTAACAGCTCCAAAACCACTTTAAAAGAAAATTCAAAACAATAAATAAATTACAGCCCAAACAAACAACAGAACGCAGTAAACACAAAATCCCACCCAACTTCAGGTGCAAAATTCACTCTTCTTCTGAATTCTGAAAGCAGGTGTGCAGTGTTTTCCTCCTCCTTCAATTTCCAGATCCATGCCAGTTTTCTTCCTCAACATGGAGCCTTGAGAAGGGGACAAGAGCAAACTCTTCCTTTACTTTTTACTCAAAATAAATGGAAAAAAAAATAAAAATAAAAAAGAAAGAAAACTTCCTAGGGGAAGTGAAACATTACTTTTATCATGACAGTTCAGAATACCTCTGCAATGCATTTCCTGCCTCACCCCAGTAGAGTTAGGATTCCAGGGCTGACAACTTCCTCCCAGCTGTTTTTTAAAGTCTATCTACAGTACAGTCTGTATCTTACTATTTCTTGTAAGTAATGAATTATCGCTGAGATTGTAAAGTCCTCAGGGTGGAAAAATACCCATTCTAAAACATACTTTCTCCACATTAAACAAACTTACTGAAAGTATTATAAAGTGATTAAATATTAAGTTAGAAAACTTATATGAGTAAGCTTACAAAAAAATACTCCCACAAAACCAACTTATTTATTTATTCTTAGATCCCGAGGGACATGTGAATGACCTTGCAGTACTATGGGTTTCACAATTTAGCCCCCAGAGAAAAAAACATTATCTGTACTTACAAGAAACTGAACAAGTATTTGCAATCTCCCCATAGTAATAACTTAGAAACATAAAATCTTATCTGACAATGTTGTAATTTTGTATATAAACATCACTGAGAAAATTTTTTGAATATAACTCAACAATTAATGTCTACTTTTGTTTCTTTCTCATGGTAAAATCTAGTAGCTTATATCTGATATGAATAATTAGAGAAAGTGAGTGATACTAGAACAGTTCTTCAATTATATATCAGTCTATGTATTTCTTTTTTTTATTTTTTAATTTTTAAAATTTTTTTAAGAGAGAGTCTCGCTCTGCCTCAGGGGCTGGAATGCAGTAGTGCAATCATGGCTGACCACACCCTGGAACTCCTGGGCTCAAGTGATCCTCCTGCCACAGCCTCCCACATAGCTAGGACAATAGGAGCATGCCATCGCATCTGGCTAATCAAAACAAAAACAAAAACAAAAACAAAAACAAAAACTTTCTTTGTAGAGACTGGATCTCACTTTATCGCCTGTGTTGCCCAGGCTGCTCTTGAATCCAGCTTCAAGAGATCCTTCTGCCTCAGCCTCTCAAAGGGCTGAGATTACAGGCATGAGCCTGGTCAATCCGTGTATTTCTGTGTCGTGTGTGTGTGTGAACAGTCATGTTTGTGTGTGTGAATAAAGACAGAGGGGAACGGATGGCTGTCTCTAAGCTATACTGCCTGAGACTGGGGCTTGCTGGGTTTTTTAACATTTTCGTCCAACATCCACCTCAGAAATTAACTTTTTGCCTGACCTCTCCATCCTGTATACATAAATAGGCACAGACATATAAAACTGAAACATAAGTTTTGTGAAACAACGTTTTCCTTTACCAAATGCAATGTACCCTAATGTTATCTTTTCTAGTATATTTCGGTAAAAGAAACAAATGCTGGTTGTAACCCACTGAACTGACACTTCCCATTAATATTGCCACCTACAGGTTAAAAAACAGTGGTCGGCAGCGTTTCTCAAACTGATGTGCACATGAAGTGCCTGCGCTGTTAAGATGCAGATTTCAACTCAGCCATTTGGGGTGCGGTCAAGTTTCTGCATTTCTAATAGAAGCTTCCAGATTTTGCCGTTGCACAAGGCAGGACTCCTGGTCTGTGTGGATGAATTTGGGAAGGGCCCCCTTCCAGCTTTAAGGAGAAGCAAGCTGCATCTATTCACAAAATGAGATAAAAACCTTTGTTCCACTGATTTCAAACCCATTATCTGCTCAGAGTAACAAAATGGTAGAGCTGGGAGGGGTATAAGGGATCATAAGAGCCAATAATTATCCACTGCAAGTATAAGGAAATCTTGGAAGATGGTAGGATGGGAAGTAGAGGTGGGGGTATACTTGAATTTTTAGCAAAGGGAGTTTGGCTTTGAAAATGCTGAGAAACACTGATATAATGCAACCTCTCACTTTTCAAGAAACCCGAGGCCAGGAGAAGTCAAACCACATATCCAAGGCCATACAGGTAATCAGAGGGAGAACGGGGCTTCCAGTCCCCACACTGCTGTCATAAAGCACCAGTCCTCGTTTATTACCAGGATTGCAGCAAAGATGATGGTACAGGCCAAATTTTCTTAATGAGTTTTTAAAAACTGAGTAAAATTGATATGCTGGACCTGTTAAGACAGCAGAGAAAAATTATTTTGTGCAGCCTCTTCTATACCTCAGATGATTTTATCCACTGTCAACTTCTAGATCACTTACTTAGATGTCCAGGTCTATGCTAGACATCTAGTTGCTTGCTTTAAAAAAAAAAAAAAAAGGAAACACACCTATGAAATTGATAATTTAAATCTCCCCCCAAAATGCTTGTGAATGCCATTCATTTCTATTTTTGTATTTATTTATATTAAGAATTTTTGAGTAGCATACATGATCATTATTTGTACCATCTACAAGAAGATAGAAAAATCAAACAGGTTAATTAAAGCAGTTTGGAGACTGGACGCAGTGGCTCACGCCTGTAATCCCAACACTTTGGGAGGCCAAGGTAGGTGGATCACTTGAGCCCAGGAATTTGAGATCAGCCTGGGCAGCATAGCAAAATCCAATTTATACAAAAAAAGAAAAAAAAATTAGCTGGGTGTGGTGGTTCACACCTGTGTCCAACTACGGGGGAAGCTGACTTCCCCAGTAGTTGGGGACGATCACTTGAGCCAGGAGGTCAAGGATGCAGTCAGCCGAGCTCATGCCACTGTTCTGCTCTTCAGTCTGGGCACCAAAGTAAGACTCTATCTCAAAAAAAAAAAAAAAAAGAAAAAAGAAAAAAGAAAAAAAAAGCACTTTGATGCTTTTCTGTCATAAGAGTACACTCAGAGTCAACTACCAATTTAACCGGCTTGAATTAGGAACCCTTAAAGAATCACTAGAATTGTCTACCCATGGTCAAGTCTCCCTATATATGTCACAAATTCATACACTTAAAACAAGTTACTTCAAACTCTGTTTCTTTAAAATAAAATGGAGAGATTTGTAAGATTGTTTTCTTTTGTGAACTCCCCAGTGTTTGTTTTTTTTCCTAAAGCTTCACAAAGCATATACTCAAATAAATTCTCTAAAACAAACTGGTTTTCCTACAGAACTCAAACAGTTAATGTGGGCCGGATGCAGTGGCTCATGCCTGTAATCTCAGCACTTTGGGAGGCAGAGATGGGTAGACTGCTTGAGATCAGGAGTTTGAGACCAGTGTGGGCAACATGGCGAAACCCTTTCTCTACAAAAACACAAAAATTAGCTGGGCATGGTGGTGTATGCCTGTAGTCCCAGCCACTCTGGTGGCTGAGGCTGGAGGATCACTTGAGCCCAGTTGGCAGAGGTTGCAGTGATCAGACTGCACCATTGCACCCCAGTCTGGGGGGCAACAGAGGAAGACCCTGTCTTAAAAAAAAAAAAGTTAATGTGAACCTTGCTCCCAGCAGCCCACCATTATACTCTGAAGGGCTGTTTCTAATTTGACCTAAGCATTTTCCCATTTTTACAGGGACAAGGTTTCTTTCAGGTGAAATTTCTATTTAATGATACTGTATATTTGGATTGAGTACTGCTAACAACAGCCCTGAGACTTTCCTGTCTTTTATGGAGTCAGCCCATGCACTATTGTCTAATCATTTTAGTGGCGATGGTATCAACCTTGGAATACGTAGGTGCCCTGGGAGCTAACCAAACCAAATGCTGGCAAGCCTCATTCCTCTCCTCATCTCTTCTGAAGCAGATAAATTGAAGTAGAACGTCATTCTGTGGTAAGCAGGATCTGGGAAATACTTTCAATATTTACAGAAACCAGATGCAACATTTTTTCTTTTCGTTTTAAAATTATTTCACAATATTCTATTTGGAGTAGGAAGTTATTGCTCAACAAGAAAAAAAGTGAAGATATTAGTCTTTCTCTACACCTTTTTATTTTTCTGTTGCTAAAGTTAATCATAAAGCATCATTTCATCTCTTTTACCAAAATGTGCACATTGCTAGTTATTGCAAATGTCAAAGGGAGTTTTTTTTCCAAAGAACCTTGAACAACATAAAGTTCTGGCCTCTAGAACACAGACCCAGGATCTCTGTGTATTTGGGGGCTGGGTGTGGAGATCAGTGGGCAACACTGGACTCAGTTCCTACACTTGAGTTTTCTGATCCTTCTCTTCTTTCATGATATTTAGTTTCATTATAAATCTTTTATCTTTGCTGTGCATGATCAAACATGCAATCTTTCATTGTCCATTTTTATCCCAGATTAAACTAATTAGTGACGAGTACCCAAAATGAATTTTGTAAATCTCAGCCCTTCTAAATGTACAAAATAAGAAAATGACACCATCTCTCCTCACTCACCACAGAGAAACACATTTACGAAGAAAATGATGCCTAAGTGGAAACTGGCTTCAGGAGCCTCGCACTCAATGACCAGTGACGGGGAGCAGCTCTCTGCTCACCCCCACCTAAGCCAAAGCTGCCAGTGGGCTTTCCAGAACAGGAAAGGGAAAAACAGACTAGAGCCCAAACATGGAGAAACACTATGGTGGACCCCTTCCCAGAGGATAGGGTAGACGGGAACAGCATTCTAGGTGTGGCCTGCAGCTACACCACAACCTCAAAGTGAAGTAAACAGAAAAAAGCAGTAGCATGGGAACTTCAGAACACCCCATACGATATCAAATCATTTTGCTAAAAAAGAAAAAATGCAGGAAGAGGATACACAAATGGTTTTAAAATTTCTATTTATTTAAAAGGACAACTTCACATATTCCTAAAATTCAAGTCTTTGGATCTAACAGTTTAAATCTTATAGAGAAGCAAAAAGAATGCATTAAGAGAAATGGTAGTTTGTTGTTGTTGTTGTTGTTTTGTTTTTGGTAAAGATCAGAACCAAGCATGATAACTTCTAGTATGGAAAACAATTTAGGAAGGAATAGACAAGCTTCCTTTTCTCCACTGCAGCCAGGAAGCTGGGGAAGTCCACCCACACCCTCGTGGCAGGGAACGGCGGCAGTCACTCTGCTCTTCCCCACAACCCAGTACTTGCTCCAGTTACATAAAAATTGCTCAAATTAAAACATCATCCTACCTTTAGAAGAACTTCCATCACAAAGCAAATTAAATGAAGATAAAAATCTGAAGGACAGTTTAATCCTGCCTGGATATGTTTTTTTAATTAATATATAAATTGTAAAATTGCAGTGAGAACTTATCCATAAAATCCTGGAGAGGTTATCTCACTCTATTTTCCCCAGGAATACATGTAGAAACTTGGTCTGCCTTATAGACACTAACTAACTTCATCTCTGTTGTCCCTAACTGCAAAATTCAATCTTCCCTTACAATAATAGCTCATATGCAAATCCTGGATAGCAGTTATCCTAGAAATAGATAAAACACTGGGAACAATGTTTTTCCCTTCATAGGAAGATAGGTTTAGCTCTCTTTTTACACATTTTAGTTGAATCTATATTTCATCTTTTTGTTACTATCAAAATAACCTAGGCGGTCCTTAAAAATAGTTTAATAAGCAAAAACTAAAGAGGAATTTCTGGAAAATATTTTTTCCCCAGAGAAAAGTGTTACGCATAATACTAATTGCTAACATTATTGAGCATTTACTCTGTTTCTGCCATCAGGCTAAATGCATTCTTTCATTCAGTTTACAGATAAGAGAACAGAAAAGTTAAGGGATTTCCCCAAGGTCACTGAGGAGGTAGCAGTCAGGTTGTGAAAGATCAGTCGACAACCTCTTCAGGAGCTGAGTGGAAGAGAAAATGGGAGTGAAGGAGGCATATGCCATTGAGTTTCACCATACTGGGGGCTTTGTTTGATAGACAACTACTCTGACGCTTTTAGAAAAACCAGCCTTTGCTACGAATGGTATATCTATGTCTTGGTTACTGAACATCTTCCAATAAAACATAACCAAAAGGTTTGGCTCAAGAAAGTGGTTGCAAAACAGTACAACTGAGTGACACATCCTTCCTTCCTTCCTCTAATACCAACAGCACAGCATTACTGTGAAGGATTATTGCTAGAAAACATTCAGGAAACCTGCCTTCCTTTAGATCTCAATATATATGATATTTCATCTCAACAAAAGGTCAGTAATTTCTAACATGGTGTTTCTACATTTGAATTAAAGAACAAATCTCTCCCACCAGTCTGTCAACCCCTGGAGGACAAGGGACCTGGCCCTGCCTAGTAATCCCACCCTATGTCTTAGAACCTGGGCTAAGAGCTTTATGTGTTTGGTGAAGGAACGTAGATTAACATTACGTTAGAAACCATGAAGCTGCTTTAGTGATTAAAATGTTGTATGTTGAACACCTCCAGGGTATAAGGAGGGTGAAGTTAGTAAGAGCTAGATGGTGGTGGAACCTAAGTATCTTAGAAAGTAGTCTGACATCTGGGGAGAAATGCGTTAATCATTTATCATTTTCCTCACTGAAACAGAATCTTTCACTTGAAATTTATTATCTCTCCAGACTAAAGCATCTCCAGAACAATTTCCCAACTCCATGACAGGTGGACTTTTAAATTTCCTAGTTTAGATTTCAAAACACCAGGAACACTAGACAAATTATGATTGATCGTAAGAATTGTAATTCAGAAAAAATTTGAGTCCTAATAATCTTAATCTTATTACCTTTGCATACATGGGGTATATGGGTATCTGTCTTTTCAAAACAGATTAATCAGAATTACTATAAACCTTCAAGAAGATGTAATCACTTTGGGATCCTCCTGCCTTTGGTAATGGCCACATCTGGTCAGGCAGTTGTTATTCATTCTTTCCAAGATTTGCTTTATTAGACTTTCAATTGAAAAATGACACCTTCACTCCAATCCTTCTAATTGATTTTTAACCTTAGAGAAGTGTGAGAGAGTTTGTTAGAGGACTAACTTGTTAATAGAATCATCTGGGTGGTCTGATAAAATTCTTTCAGAAGAATCACAACACTAATAGGTTTACTTAATTTTTTTTTTAAAAAAGCTACTCCTTAAAATGCATTTCATTTCTTTAAAACATTCAGTTCACAAATAGAGCTATCTGAATACAATTTAAATGTGATTGGCTCCTGTCAGGAAATGTAAAATGTACAATTTATACAGTAACCACAACACTGTACATGGACATAAACCTATTCCAAAATTTAAGATGAAATATCAATGGAGAGAGTGGAAAGTGGCTGTTAGTTTCCAAGGGATGCTGTAATAAATTACCATGAACTGGGTAGATTAAAATAACAGAAATGCATTCTCTCCCAGTTCAGGAAAACAGAAGTCTGCAATTAGGGTGTTAGCAGGTCAACATTCCCCCGAAAGCTGTAAAGGAGAAGCCTTCCTTGCCTCTTCCAGCAGCGACTCCTGCTGTTCCCTGCTTAGTGGCAGCAGAATTCCAATCTCGACCTCCATCTTCACGTGGCCTTCTCTCTGTGCCCTATCCTGTTCTTGAAAGGACACCAATCATTGGTCATTGGTTGTCTCAAGATCCTTAATTAATTCTAACGGTAATTAATTAATTACAACCACCCTATTTCCAAATAAGGTTACATTCCAGGGTTCTGGTTAGACATGAATTTGAGGGGGGAAACTGACCCACTACAGTGGCTTTCTCTAAAGGACTATTTTATTTTTTTAAAATTGACAAATAATAATTGTACAAAATGATTGGGTACTTAGTGATGTTTCAATACATACAATGTGTAGTAATCAGAACAGGGTAATTAGCATATCTATCATCTCAAATCTTTATCATTTATTTGTGTTAGGAACATTCAATATCCTCCTTCCATCTATTTGAAACTATATATTACTGTTAACTATAGTCATTCTATGGCGGTATAGTGAGCTATGTAATCAGAACACATACAGAGAATTATTTCACAGAAGCAGCCACTAGGTTGTAATACCAATGAGTTCTTTAACCATATATAGATTCAGAAAACAACTGATAGGTCATCTTGTTCAGTCTCATATCCAAAGTAGGAATTTTCTTTATGGCATAGAAATTGGATATGGAGTAAATAAATAAAAACTTCAGGCCGAGGGCGGTAGCTCACGCCTGTAATCCCAGCACTTTGGGAGGCCGAGGCGGGCAGATCACGAGGTCAGGAGATCGAGACCATCCTGGCTAACACGGTGAAACCCTGTCTCTACTGAAAATACAAAAAAATTAGCTGGGCGAGGGTGGCGGGCGTCTGTAGTCCCAGCTACTTGGGAGGCTGAGGCAGGAGAATGGTGTGAACCTGGGAGGCGGAGCTTGCAGTGAGCTGAAGTCACGCCATGACAAAGCAAGACTCTGTTTCAAAAAATAAATAAATAAAAAATAAAAAAACTTTAAACGTCATTTTTTAAATGAAAAAAATAGAATTTTCTCTATGGCACAGAATTTTACCCATAGTACAGAGATTTGGGGTAGGGGTAAATTTAAGAAATTTAAAATGTCATTAGAAAACAGTAGATGTCCCAATTTATTTCTAAAACATTTCTAACTGCTACAACATAAAACAAATGTAGTCTCCCCTTCTTTTAAACAACTTTAAATCTTTAGTGATATCCCCCAATAATATTCCTCTAAACCTCCAAACAAACAATAACCAAACAATTTATTTGGCCCGGGCAACTTCTAAGGAGGCAGTACAGCAATTAGGAATGAAAGGATGGATTTTGAAATCAGAGTTCAGATGCCACCATAGCCACTCACTAACTAGGTGACCTTGGGCAAATCATTTAAAGCTTCCAAGTCTCATCTCTTCATCTGTAAAGTGAGGAGGAGGACACCATCTATTCCATACTAGCTCGCAGTGTTGTTGTAAAGATTACACAAGCTGATCAATAAACTGTCAGGCTGTAAGAAGTGCTCAATTCACTGCTACCTACACTTGAGTCCATCTTTCTCAATGTCTGATATGGTTTAGATATATGTCCCTCCAAATCTCACACTGAAATGTGATCCCCACTGTTGGAAGTGGGACGTGGTGGGGGGCTTGAATCATGGGGCAGATCCCTTATGAGTGGCTTAACACCGTCCCCTGGTGATGAGTGAGTTCTCGCTCTGAGATCCAGTTGTTTAAAAGTGTGTGGCCTTTCCCTCTCTCTCTCTTGCTCCCTCTCTTGCCATGTGACACACCTGCTCCCACTGTGTCTTCTGCCATGACTGTAAGCTCTCTGAGGCCTGACCTGAAGCCAAGAAGATGCTGGTGCCATGTCTCCTATACAGCCTGCAGAACCATGTGCCAATTAGATCTATTTCTTTATAAACTGCCCACCCTCAGATATTTCTTTACAGAACCGCCAACAGACTAACACAATGTCCATCTCTAAATTTTATTTCCTGATATCCAGGAGGGCTCTGCCTAGGGCATACACCACCAGTTCTAATCTTAAAATCAGCCTATACATATAAAGAGCTTCTCAATCCCCCTTGTCTTACTCGGAGGCCTGGAGGCTCCTTTGCACAGCCGCAATAAAAAAAAAAAAAAGAGAGAGAAAACTAACTAAAACAACAACAACAAAAACCCTTAGGTTCAAAAGTGACAGGCAGGTGAAGCTGGGAGAGCCACTTCCCCAGGAAAGGTCCCTGGAAAGGCTGGCCTGTTCCAGACTGTCATCGTTGTAGGATTTTGTCACTTGAGATTGTTTTATCATCTGAAACTCTAACGAGAGAGGCATTTGGGTTAGGGCCCCACTTTAAAATCTCAAAACTTCAGGATGTGACGTGATGAAACGCTCCTCACTTAGGACAACTGAGAAGAGCATCAGGAAGGGAATGTAGAGATGTGCACGTGTTCCATTCAGGGCGCCTCCCTTTTATTATTCTCAAGCTTCACAGAGAGAAGAGAATGCAAAAGATCATCCCATCTGCATTTTTCAGTAAGATTATTAGATGCAAGGAAGATACTCTCTTCCTCTATCTATGCACCACATGACAAACCTGCACTCACAAGAGACTCAGAACAGATGCTAGCAATATTGGTTCTAAACGTCCATTGGAAGGCTGGGTTTCTGTGGTAACCTGGCTATCAAACATGGTACAATGGGTTTCTACACACACAAAAAAATGTGTTCTGATTTCAAAAATCCAAACTTAGAGAACTTCTGAACTAGAACTTATTTGTCTAGGTAGTATGATTTCATTTCTTAATCAAAATATCATAATTTTATTAATATAGGTAAAACTATGCTAAGGGCCTAAGCAGCTAAATTAATTTGTTGGCTAATACTGATTTATAGTCAAACCAAATACTTTGAATTGAATGTTTATGTCCTCCTGAAGTTCATTTGTTGAAATCCTAACCCCTAATGTGAAAATATAGAAGGTGGGGCCTTGACCAGGCACAGTGGCTCATGCCTGTAATCCTAACACTTTGGGAGGCTAAGGCGGGCAGATCACAAGGTCAAGAGTTTGAGGCCAGCCTGATCAACATGGTGAAACCCCATCTCTACTAAAAATACAAAACTTAGCCAGGCATGGTTGCGCATGCCTGTAATCTCAGCTATTCAGGAGGTAGAGGCAGGAGAATTGCTTGAATCCAGGAGCTGAGATTGCGCTACTGCACTCCAGCCTGGGAGACAGAGTGAGACTTCGTCTTAAAAAAAAAAAAAAAAAAGAAAAAAGAAAAAAAAAAAAAGTGTGGGCTTTGGAAGGTGATTTAGGTCATAAAGACGGAGTTCTTCATGAATAGGATTAGTGCCCTTATAAAAACAGACCCCAGAGAACCCTCTGGCTCTCTCTGCCACAGGAAAATACAGTAGTCAGCAGTCTACCACCCAGAAGAGAGCCCTCACCAGAACCCGATCTTGTTGGCACCCTGATCTCAGACTTCCAGCCTCCAGAACTGTGACAAACAGATTTCTGTTGTTGATAAGCCACCTAGTCTACTTTGTTAGAGCGGCCTGAACTAAGACATCAACCATCCAGGTCTTTTGATATACCTAGTCATACCAGAATTCCCTCAGTATTTTCATAGAAATACAAGATTTTATGATTATTTATTCCTGTTACACTTCCTTTTGTTAACTTGGGCTTCTCTTCCAGTGTGCCGCTACCTTTCTGGAAATAACTGTTATTTTGTGTACATCACCACTCCTCCTAGCTAGGTGTCAGCTGAAGAACTGGGAAGCATGTTTTCTACGTGGTGTACAAGTTGCTGCTTTCAACCAATTTGATCACAGGATATTCACTGTCTGTTTATCAAATTCTAAGACTGTCCCCACCCCTGGATTTTCCTGGCTGCTTTTCCCTCTAGCTGTTCAATAGCCCTATATACAGTTGTCAGTATAGAAGTTAAAAATTTCAAAATGTTATTAACTGCAGCAGCTGGGGATGCGGTGATGCTAATAAATGGGAAAAGACTGAGGCAAGTGAGATTACATTACAGTATCTTGTTTTTTTATTTTAATGATTTTTTTTGTTTTGTTTTGCAGTCTTCCCTTAGGAGGGATGAATAAGAATTCGGTAAATCTCCACATTTTAGCAAGAGCTTTTAATCACTAAATGTTTTTTCCTAAAAGTAGCATTAACTGGCAGGTTTTAGGGATGGTGGCTGAGCAGGCAGAGGCAGGGAGAGGAGCCACGTCATGGTCTGGGTGCCTCTCTGATTAGACAGCTGACCAGTTTCAGGGGAGGAAGGGGTTTCTGCAGTGGCACAAGCCCTGGAACCTTTCCTGTCTCTGCTGCAAATGACGGTCTTGCCCACTCTGTGTACAGCAGAGAGGGTGAGGAAAAGGGTCAACAAAAAGAAAGAAAATGGAAACTCATTCTCATCACTCACAGTATTTGGGCTCAATATACGCTCAGGAATCCCTCCTTTTTGTCACAGCCTCCCCAACAAAACAGACAGATCCTCCCACGCCATAATGTGCAAATGCATACACCGCCACCCCATCAGGCAGTTACTTAAAAAATTATATGGCAGATATTAGACAAGAAAATAAAAAAAAAAAGAAAAAGCTTCTCCTTATCCTAGACTTCAGAGAGCTTCATCTAAACCCAGAGGTTTATGCCTGGCTCTGGCATCTTAGCTGGCTCAGTATGTCCACAGGCTGACCTCTGAAACCATTTCCAGTGTCCCAGAGGAACTCAGAATGGCTCTCATGCATCAATCCAGCTGCTCCGGTACTATAACCAAACAGGGTTCCAAGGAACATGTGCTGTTAGCTTTTCTGACGTCAACCCTAAGCAAACTATCCCAATCTTTCTTTGGACTCGATTTTAACTCAGTTACTCATAAGATTATCATTCTCTATTTGGCACCTATTTCCATTTCCTGCCTGCATCACCCCGGACTTAAAAAGATCACTGTTTTAGAAGAGAGTTCACTCTTCATCACTGAAAGGTTCAAACACACAGAGTAACCACTCTTTAAGGAATAATTCACCCAGTGGTCCTTAGCCTTCAGTGAGATTCCAGGTAACCTAGATAGCCTAAAATGCCCCCACACATCGTTTTGCCAGCGACAGAGGGACCCAATGGTTTACATTTTTAATGACCACCCCATAAGTTTCTGATGCAGGTGGTATGGTGAGGGGTAAAACCAAGACAGCGAGTCTTTCAAATTCAGAGACCCAGTATCCCTGCTACTCTGGAAGTGCTACTCCACGGGATTTCACAGCTAATCGTAGTCTTCTGGGCACTCTAGCTCTGTGTCTGTGCCACTCCCAAAGCAGTCCCATCTTGCCCCTTGCTCCACACAGAGTCCACCTTTCAACTCTTCAAATGACACTTGACTTGTCACTCCCCAGCAGGAAAATGCGTCTCCTGGTTCTAAAACTGCCTGCTCTCTGCCGGCACCCTTCAGATCCTCTTTTGTGTCAGCTGAGCCAAGCAATTTCCGGTTCCCTGAACTGACACTTCTAACCAACCCTCCCTCCGATGCGAGAGGTTTTCATGGCTCCTCTAATTGACATGTAGGGAGTTCCTAGGTTAACAGGTCTACAAACTTTTTTGGGATAAACAAATTGCTGGGATAAATTCCCCATGGGGAGGCCTTCCACAGCACCCACTCACTCAGTGACAGGCCAGATCTTTCTGTTCCTATTCGGGTATGGAGTCATTTCCACATGTGCTCATCTCACAAACTGTCTCCATCCTTACTTTAGTTGACGTGATTGTTTGTGGCAAAAATTTCAGAACACAGCTGTCCTGGTCAACCCAATGACCTCATTTTAATCAGAAAGGGTGGAGCACCTATAGGTGCATCCCTGACACACAGCACTGTCACACACTGACAAATTCTTGCTGAGATAATGACTGATAAGTATACCTAACTTCACACCCTGGATGTGTTCTGGAAAAATTTGATACGAGCAAATCCACGTTTGAAATGCGATGAGGAAATAGGATTTTTAAAGAAAGCCTGAGAAAAATACCAGAAAATGCTATGCCTACAAAATATGCATGAAATACGAAAATGCTGTGTTACAAAGAGAGGTTCCAGTGCTCAAAGATATTAAACAATCTAGTTGGTAATGAGAAACATATCCAAACAAAAACTTAAAAAATGACTCAGCAGAATGGGCATGGTGGCTCACGCCTGTAATCCCAGCACTTCGGGAGGCCAAGGCAGGTGGATCACCTGAGGTCAGGAGTTCAAAACCAGCCTGGCCAACATGGCGAAACCCCATCTCTACTAAAAATACAAAAATTAGCTGGGCGTGGTGGCACATGGCTGTAGTCCCAGCTACTCAGGAGGCTGAGGCAGGAGAATCACTTGAACCCAGGAGGTGGAGGTTGCAGTTAGCCAAGTTCGTGCCACTGCGTTCCAGCCTAGGCAACAGAGCAAGACTCTGTCTCAAAAACAAAAACAAACAAACAAACCTCAGTAATTAACCAACAATCATATAAAGAGGAATCCTTTTATAATGAGAAATCACTAGCATTTATTTATTTATTTATTTTTTTAATCAATGCCATCTAAGATGTGTCCTCTGTATTCTGGCAGGGAAAAAAAAAAGAAGAAAATTTTACAAAAAAGTGAAGGTTGAGAACAACCAAAGAGAGGTCCCTCTAATAAAACATATGTATATCTTAAAATTCTTACATAAGACTCAAGAAACTTAAGTTCTAATGCTCCTTCATATTCTTACAGAATTGCAGCTCTGTAATAGCTTTCAAAACAAACCTACAAATGGGCAAGAATATTACAAGAACTCACTCCCATTCCCCAAGGGTAACCTGATACCTTAATGGGTAGTGGTGCAACCCATCCCTTTCTCAAGACAACAGGCATTACTGCTTTTCCACTCCACCCACCTACACACCCCAAGTGAGATGTGGTGGATGAAACCCATCACATCAGAATTGTTCTAATGTAATAAAAAGCAAGAACTTTCGGAAAAAAAAGAGATCATCTGCCTGGAAGAGGTAGACCTTGAATTTCAACTTAAAGAAAAGAGGGACACACCCTTGAAGACAGGACGCTGGAGTTCTGTGGTAGCCTAACAAAAGCTTGGAGGAGAGGAAGGAAAAAGACTTCAGAAAGAAAGGAAAGGATCAGGAATGATGGCACATGCCTATAATCCCAACACTTTGGAAGGCCAAGGCAGGAGGATCACTTGAGGCCAGAAGTTTGAGATCAGCGTGGACAGCATCGTAAGACCTTATCTCTATGAAAAAAAAAAAAATTTTTTTTTAATTAGCCGAGTGTGGTGGCACACGTCTGTGGCCCCAGCTACACAGAAGGTTGAGGTGGGAAGACCACTTAAGCCCAGAAGGTTGAGGCTGCAGTGAGCCATGTGCATGCCACTGCACTCCAGCCTAGGCTGAGACCCCGTCTCCAAAAAAAAAAAAAAAAGAAAAAAAGCAAGGAGGAACTTTTGGCTGGAATGGCAGGTATGAACTTGCACAAAGCAGAGCATGGGAAGAAAGGGGCAGTCACTCAGGACCCTTGAAGGCTATAAACGGAAGTGGACATTGCCATAGCCATTAACGTATTTAAGCTACTAATATTTCTGTAAAGAAATATCTTCTAACTGCAAGTTTAAAACAACAATCAAAAAAAAAAATTTCCATATACATTATGTACAACAGAGCCATCAATATATTACTTCTGCTATAGAAGCTAAAGTGACCACAAGTGAGTCATTAAGTATTTTGCCTGTATTTCAGGTCCAACGATATGCCCAGTTGATGAATTTTGCCTAAATTGAATGTCTCTGGCACCACATTTTATGGGGTGAATAGCATGCACCCAAGAAGATAGACTGGAGTCCTAACCCCTGGTACCTTGGAATGTGACCTTATTTGGAGACAGGGATTTTACAGAGGAAATCAAGTTAAAATGAGGACCTAATCTAGTATGACTGGTACCGTTATTAAAAAAGAGAAGTTTGGACACAGGCAGGCACACACAGAGAATGTCATGTGAAGACGAGTTATGTTGCCTCAAGTCAAGAACTACTAGGAGCTGAGAAGCCTGGAATGGATCTTTCCCTGGCACCTTCAGAGGGAGCATGGTCCTGCTGACCCCTTAATCTCAGAATGCTAGCCTCCAAAACAGAAAATTAGTTTCTGTGTTTAAGAAACACAAGTCTGTAGAACTTTGTTATAGCAGCCTCAGCAAACTAATACTCAGGTGCTTCAGTAGTCTGCTTGGGCCAGGTTGTCTTTTTGACTAGTAAAACACACATTTTGCCATAAAATATTTTTTAAAGAAAAACATTAATATTTTGCTTCCATGATGCAACTTCTCTTTTACCATGGCCTTCTGTCTCACCACTTCAGAATTATGGACAAGTCTTAGGGATTCAAAACAAAAATAATCAATGTAGGGCTGGGCACAGTGGCTCACGCCTGTAATCCCAGCACTTTGGGAAGCCAAGATGGGCGGACCACCTGAGGTCAGGAGTTCAAGACCAGCCTGGCCAACATGGTGAAACCCTGTCTGTACTAAAAATACAAAAACTAGCCGGGCGTGGTGGCGTGTGCCTGTAGTCTCAGCTACTGGGGAGGTTGAGGCAGGAGAAACGCTTGAACCCGGGATGCAGAGGTTGCAGCGAGCCGAGATCGCGCCACTGCACTACAGCCTGGGTGACAGAGGGAGACTCTGTCTCAAAAAAAACCCCAAATTAATTAATTAATTAATTAACAACCAACGTAGTAATGATTACACAGATATATGAAGGATGCTTCCCCAAACAGAACCAAGCAAAAGAACTATCTAGTCAAGATTGAGCTCTTAATCCAAAACCTTTTAACCAAACCTATGAATCGGACCTACCTTCACTTCGTTTTATTTTTTACCTACCTATACTGATGGTGCTAATAAGTATTATCATCTGGTTTGGGTTTCATTTTCTTTCAAGTCCTTCTGTGCATCTTCTGGTAAAAGTGTTAACAAAGAAGGATCCTATACATCAAGGGTCTGCAAACTATGGTCTGTGGGTCAAATACTGCCCGCAGTTGGCTTTTGTATTTAAAGTTTTACTGAAACACAACCATGCCCATTTGTTTATATATTATCTATGGCTGCCTTCCAGTTACAAAGGCAGTGCTGAGTAATTGTGACAGAGATCTTATGGCCTACAAAGCTTAAAATATTTACTATCTGGCCCTTCACAGAAAAAAAATCTGCTGATCTCAACTACAGATAGTGTATGAAATATATAAGCAATTTCCACATAAACCTTTATTGCTTGTTTCTCTCGATTGTCACTAATCCCAATTCCACTAGTACTATTTTCCAATCCTATTTCACACATTTGACAAGAGAACAATAAAAAGTGGAAGGGCATTCTAGCACTTTGGGAAGTCAAGGTGGGAGGACTGCTTGAGCTCAGGAGTTCAAGACCACTCTGGGCAACACAGTGAGATCTTATCTCTACAAAAAATAAAAAAATCAACTGCATGTGGTGGTGTGTGCCTGTAGTCCAGCTATTTGGGTGGCTGAGGTGGGAGGATCGCTCCAGCTTGGGAGGTTGAGGCTGCAGTAAGATATGATTGCACCACTGCACCACACTCCAGCCTGGGCAACAAAGCAAGACCCTGTCTCAAAAAAAAAAAAGAGAGAGAGAAAGGACCTCTTAGAATGTTAAGTACTATCTTTCTTTTTGCTTAAGTTTCTCTTAATGCTCAGCAGTTTTTCTGCATCCCTTTTAAAGAAATAAAACCAAACTTCGCAATGAATTGATGTCAAAAACATGGAAGATATATTTCCTTTTTTTCCTCTATTCTAATTTAGTATCCTAATAAGCAGTTCAATAGATTCAATTAAAGTGTAGAGTAACTCTAAGGTGACAATCAATACAAAACAGCCCATTGAGAACCTTGTTTCTATACAGGAATCAAATCAAATGGACCTGGAAGAAAAAGGGTCAAAATTCAGGTAAATTGTAGCATGTCAGCTGCAAATTAGACAGGTTCTTACTAGGCACTTCTTAAATATCTGAACCTCTTATGGCACTAATTTCTAACTTGCATAGTTATTTATACACTTGTTCTATATTCTCTCTTAGACTGTAAGGTTGACAATAGGATTACTAATTTGTTACTGCCCTCAGGGCCTAACACAATTCTTGGTCCAAAATGTACTCTAAAATATTGACTGAATGAATGATAACCCAAGCTGAATTTGCTTGGAAATGGCCAAGCTGGCCGAGAGTGGTGGCTCATACCTGTAATCCTAGCAACTTTGGGAGGCCAGGGCCGGGGGCAGGGGGGGGGGGGGGGCGCCGATCACCTGAGGTCGGGAGTTCGAGACCAGCCTGACCAACATGGAGAAACCCCATCTCCACTACAAATACAAAATTAGCCGGGCGTGGTGGCACATGCCTGTAATCCCAGCTACTTGGGAGGCTGAGGCAGGAGAAGCATTGAACCTGGGAGGCGGAAGTTGCAGTGAGCCAAGATCACGCCATTGCACTCCAGCCTGGACAACAAGAACAAAACTCCATCTCCAGAAAAAAAAAAAAAAAAATAGCCAAGCTTCACTGGCAGTCAGGATCCAGGGGTTCTAGTCCTGGTTTTGTTACAAATAGGCTATGTGAACATCCTCACCTCTACAATGAGTACTGGGAAAAGCTGATCTCTGGGTCCTTTTGGTCTAGTATACTATACTTCTTTTGTAATAACACATTATATAATGAACATTCCTTCAGATCACTTCATCCGAAACACTAGTATCACATCGTAGAATTCATTCAGGATAAAATTTCATGTTGTAGACACCAGAAACAGTTGGTGAGGGAGACTGATAGACTTCCACCCACTTTTCTTTGGACTGTGCAACTAAGAACCTTAATATAGATTTTTTTTAAAATGGTACAAGTGAACAATTTAGTCTGGATTATCTGTTACAACAAAGGATGCTCAAGCGGCCATTCAGAATTTTCAAGAACACATAGCAGTGTGTTCCTCACAGATGATCCTTCTCCACAGTAGGGTTGTAAAGTCCTAACTGTGGTTTCTTCTATACAGGAACTTACACCTAGAAACCACAGAGTAAATTCTGCATGCTGTAATAAGTCAGGCAGGAAGGGACTGAAAGTATGCAAATTTTTCTACCCACAGCCAATTATATGAGAAAGACAAAACAAATTTAGAGGACAAAAGAATATTCATTATTAGAATGTGTGAGTTTTCCAGATCACTGACATTTTAAACTAGATTGATTTCTCAAGTCAGCTATCTTGACTTTGTAAATGCTTTAAAAAGCAATAAAACAGGTGGAAAAATTGACCTTAACACAGGAGAAATTAAAAGCAAAAAAAGAAATGAGAGTTGGCAGATACTAGTTTATTTTGCCTGAAGTTAACATGTAACTTACTATTGCTAAAGGCCTACTCTGTTCAGAGAATGATTTTTAAAACCTCACATAAAAACAATTCTGAAGTCCTATCAGTGATTTTTTTTAAAAGATATACTCTAACATTCATTAGAAAAACATTAGTGCAAGTGTGTGCCATACTTGGAAAAACAAAGATTTTAAGGTAGGATGGTGAAACACTAAGTAAAAGAAGATCCAGCTTTACAAGCTGTGAGAATTTAAACACATCACTCAATGTTTCTGGATTTTAATTAGGAGTAAATTAAAGGGGTTGAACCTGATCATCTCTAATGTCTCTTCCAACACTAAAATGCAAAACCTGCTTTTAAATAAGTGGTTCCCAAACTGTTCCATGATTATAATTAGTAAATATTCTAAAACTAATGTATTCCATGATCAATGAATTCTAGGAAAATAAAGAAATGCATAAAGTCAGACAAATATCTCCACTGTAGGACTTCCTGAAGACTTTTTACTGCTAATTTACACTTTTACTCTCCTGGATAATACTACAGAGTATGTAGTGTTTCCGAAGTTTCTTTGTAAAATGAGTATTTTAATTCCTCAAACACTTTCAGCCTTTAATAGAATCCGTGTACCTTAGTAAACACAATTAAGGAAAGCAGCTTTGAACAATAAACTTCTGAATTTCAAATCAGATGCTGAAAGAAGGAAAATGCTCACATAATAGTTGAGGGCATCTATTTCAGAAACTGTAATAACATCTCCATAGTGTTTACACATCATAAAGCACTTTATCTTACATTAACTCTTTTGACACTTAACCCTGAGAAGCAAGGATAGATATAATAATCCTCACAAGTCTTTCTCATCACAAGGATTTTTGGCTAATGAACAGAATGATCACAATTTTCTTCCACGATTATAACTGTAGGCTTTCCTTGACCCTTCCTCCAAAATCCTCTTTTGTATAAACTGACCTGTTAGGAGACACCCCAAGGAAGGAGGGAAGCATCCAGAGTACCTGTGCCAGGTAATGTGCCAAGTGCTGTCACCCAGATGATGTCATGTAATCATCTCAATAACACTGAGTAACTATTATCCCTGGTTTTGCTGCCAAGGAAATTAAGACCCAGAAAGTTTAAGAAATGCCCCTTCAAGTGATAGAGTTGGGATCCACACCAATGTTCACCTTTTTTTCTTTAAAAGCAACCTGTGTTTTGAAATGGTTTGATGGTGAAATTTTTTTAAACCGACGTTGGCCATGTGGTTCAGTTGAAAAAAATTAACATTTTTATTTTGATTTGTGTGTCACGGTTGGTGGACTCTGTTTGAAATATGATTTGATTTATACAAATATTACAACAGTAGTTAGAGGGAGGTGTAATTTATACAAGAACCTCATCTTAATAATTATAACCACCTGAGTTCTTACTAGGTGCCAGACAGACCCATATGTACTATCTCATTTAATCCTCCACACAAGTCCACAAGGTAAGGATCCCGGGATTACTCTACCTTCAAGGCTTTTATCTCAGAATTTCCTCTCTGAAGTAGCCTGTTTGTTTCACCTCTCTCTCCCAGGGACTTTTTTTTTTTTTTTTTTTTTGAGACGAAGGAAGTCTCACTCTGTCGCCCAGGCTGGAGTGCAGTGGCCCGATCTCGGCTCACTGCAACCTCCGCCTACCGGGTTCAAGCAATTCTCCTGCCTCAGCCTCCTGAGTAACTGGGATTACAGGAAGGCGCCACCAAGTCCGAATAATTTTTGTATTTTTAGTAGAGACGAGGTTTCACCATGTTAGTCAGGTTGGTCTCGAACTCCTGACCTCGTGATCCATCTGCCTCGGCCTCCCAAAGTGCTGGGATTACAGGCGTGAGCTACTGCGCCCGGCCGTGGGGAATGTCTACATGCGCATGCACGCGGTACTCTCTGCTCAAGGTCCGGGGACTTCCCCTAGGCGGAAGGATCTTATCAGAATCTCCATGCCCCTCCCTATCCCAAAAGCTCATTGTCTCTCTTGATTTCACCTGTTTCCTTAGCCTTTGTAACAGTGCTCTCAATTTTCACAGCACACTCATCTTACCAATGTCAAACCCTATAGAAACCCATTATCCAGATGCTTTCCCTTACTTACTGCTGATAGAGGGTCAAGACACCATGCCAACTCATATTCCGAACTCCCATGAGTCCTTACTACTGCTTAAGTCATCCTTGCACTCATCTCTGTTTGAATGCTCACCAAATTCTCAAGAGCATTATTCCAAATCTTTTGTCTTGTCATACTCCTTAAACTGAAAATCTCATCTTTTTTATTTTATAGAATCTGAACAACCTTGCTTCCTTACTGAATCCTAAGCTTTTATAAACAGGTGAGCTTCACTGGCCTTCCTGCCATCTCTAGCATAACCCACTTTCTCCTTCCTGTCATCACTGTCAGGAAGACATCTAAGGAGCCCTTTCCTATAAGACTAATCCTGCCTCAACCTTTCATAAAAGTAAGCCCTATTTCCAAATATTCCCTCTTTTTTCTAGCACCTTGTTCTACCTACAAACACAGTCAGATGCTGAAATAATTTTGTCTCTAGGTTGTCACTTGAAATTTTCAGGAAAAAAACTCTCTCTTTGGCGTCTGATTTTCCTAAAGACACACCCTCTTCTTTCATTCACTCTTTAAACCCTTTGGAATGTGCTTCCCCCACCCCTGCCTCCACCCTTCTTTCCTGTCCCACCACACACACAGGACTCCATTGAGACTTCTGTTTCAAAAGCTTACAAAGACCTCCCAATGGATATTTCCAATGGCCCTTTACTAGGCTTTTGTCTTTCTTGACCTCTTGGCAACATTTAACGGAGCTGACCACCTCTTCTTAAAACTTTGTTCTCCTTGGCTTCTGTGACACCTTCTGGATTCTCTCAGTTTTCTGCCACTTCTTTCCCACTACTTTGCCTAAGGCTCCCCCCTACTCCTGCCCAGTATAGAATCTGTGCTCCCCGAAGTCTGTCCCATCTCTTGTCTTGACACATTCTCTCCTCGGAGTGCTTTAATCCATTCTCAGTGCTCCACCAATAGTCTGAGAAGTTTCTGTGCTTCTTCCTCAGAGCTCCAGTTCTCTAACTGCTTGCTAGCAATTTCTGCCTGGGATGGCAAGTGGGAAGAATAATGTGTAATTCACGTGGACAAGTTAAAATGGCCAAACCAAACTCACTGCCTTTCCCCAGAAACTCTTTTATTTTGGTAGGCTGAATACTCTAAACCACTCACCACTCTACCTGCCCATCTTCCATATTCCTTTGAGGTGGGAGATGTTTTAATATAACCAATGTACTTGTTGGACTATAGATGCTAAAGGTGACTGTATAGTTATGAATGACATATATTACTAACAATGAAATCTGCCATATAACAATGTGATTGACACGATCCAGGACAAACACGAAAATCCATGCAGACATGTGAGCCAGCTTCTACTCTGACTTCAAGGTAATCTCAAGGGAGTGGTAAAGAAACACAACCATCTCCCCAACCAAAATAACTTCAAGTGGTTTTCACTAGGGGGGTGGGATTAGTCATTTAGGCTGGATGATTCTTCCTTATGAGAAACTGACCTGAACACTGCAGGATATTATGCATCCCTGGTGTCTGGACACTGAGTATCAGAATTCAACAATCCCTCTTCAATTTATTTTAACAGCAAAATAATAATAATAATAATGTAGAAAATCCCTGTAATAGAAAGGCTGGATTTTTCCTCATCACTGAGCCCCAGAGCAAAAAAGGTTGCAAAGGTTGCAGTAACTTTTCATTTTCCCAATCATTTAAGACTAGAAACCTACGATGGTCTATTCCCAAGATCTTCCCCTCCCCATCCAGCCAGCCACCAGCCAAATCTTGTCAATTCTTTCTACACAATATCTTGAATCCATTCTATTTAATACATTCACACTGCCACATTTCACGTCTTTATTTCAACTGAGACAATACTTTCTAAACTCAGACTCTGCTCTCACCCATTTAACAAGCTTGCTCCTATTGGCCTCTGTTCTTCAAACTCTACCCTGCAGTCAACCTAACCTGAACTATACCCACTGCTTCCCTGATAAAGCCCAAGTTTTCTATCTTCAAATCTTTGCTGAATCAATGTTCTTTTTACCTGAAATGTCACCTTCCATGATGCAACCAATTATCCTGATTCCTGAGTTAGAAAGTTTGGTAAAGTCCTTCTCCCTCTCCTTCCAAATGCAGTCTCGAAAACTTCTGGAAGACACAGATCCCTCTGACAAATGGATGAAAGCTATGAATCTCTACCCAGGAAATAGCCAATGTATGCACATTTTGCATACAATTTTAAGGGCTTCCTGTATTTGAATATCTATACAATTTGGTCACTCCTCCTGCCTACAATTTAACCGACTTCTGGGTCCTCACCAGCGCTCAGCTGTTTTAACAACTAGCTAGCTGGTTTCCCTGCCCAGCTTCTCCCCTAATGTGCACCAGTGTTATCTCCTGCATGCCCCCCATTTACTTCGCAAGGATTCCTGTCTGCTTTTTTAAAAAAACAATCACTTACACCTACAACTCAATTAATTATAACTCAATGTTTTTGAGGCCCTGTTAAACTTTCAGTTAAACAAAAGAACTATTCACTCTCTTAGAATTGGTCTGATACATTTAACATATAAAACTGAGAATACAAAGTAGAGCCAAAGTACTTTCTAGGATATCTGAAATGGTAGGGTTGGGTTGATCACAAATGGTCTTCCAAAAAGGTGATTTTTATAGGCAGTTCTCCAAAGAGGAGAGAGACAAAGAGATCTTATCTTAGAACAGAGAAAGAAAATGATGATACGATTGATAACTAAGAAAAAAAGGGGGAGATGTAAGAATCTGAGATAATTTAAAACAATGAGGCTACATATTTGCTCCCAACATACACAGCACCAAAACAATGAGACTGGAACCCATTTTGTAAAGTGATAACATCAACTAGCAAAGTAAGAAATGGACAAGGTAATAGTGCTTTCTTCTCTCTTAGCCCCTACTTCCCCTTCCCTCTCTTCAGCACTCCCTCCTCCCCCTCTTGCTCTGGAGCTTTGCACCCTCTGCAGTGCACACTTAAAACTCTCCAGACACACTGAAAACTCCCCTGGGTTATACACTAACAACTGCTTCTACAATGCTGACATTATCCGCACCTTGTACTTCTTACAGAAATCCTTACTCTTCCATTATATATTAAAGAAGCCTCTAAAGAAGCCACACCTCCCACTGCACTGCCCTTTCAAAAAGCGAAAAGCTTGCACATGTATCCTGGAACTGGATATAAAATAAAATTAAATTTAACAAACGAAAGAAAGAAAAGGAAAAATACAAACATATATATGACAAAAAAAAAAAAGAAGCTAAGAGCCAAAAAGGAAGTTTGCAATGAAGACAATCACATGTTTTCATAATAAAATAAACCCAAAGGATTCCAACATAGGTAGGACAGTCTTTGTCACATTTAATGCAGAAATTAAATGTGGAGAAAATGTATCTGTCCACAAAACAGCTGTAAGTCAAATGAAACAGGTGAGTGTGATAATGCCTCCATATTTAGAATATTTAGAATAGCTACTCTCCTGAAAAGTAATCTAGAATATGAAATTTCACATATATAGCTACGTTTCCCCCTCAATAACTCATGTAGATAAATTTGTGCCTTAAAAATGTTTTAAAAAGTACAGAAGGCCTATTTAAAATATGTATAAAAATAGGAAAATGTTAAGTTATTAAGTATAAAAAGTATCTGTCAGAAGTAAGTGATTTCTAAAAAGGTAGTAGAGGAGTTTGCAGGAAACAAAAATAATACATAAAGAATAGGAAAGGCTCACCCCTCAAAATTCAGGCATTAGAAACAAGCAGTACCTTCATGCTTGACTGAAATTCTCAAAATGAATTCTTGGGGGTTTCACCACAATTTTGAGAAATTTTAAAAATACAATTTTTTAGGTTTTTTTTGTTTCATTTTGTTTTTTTTCACAGTCTTTTTCTTGATAACCAAAAGACTACATGCTCATTGTAGGGGACAAGAGGGACTGGATGGTTGTAAAAAATGTAAAGGATCATAAAAAAGTCACTTGTGATTCTATCGCAGAGGAAGCCATTTACTAATGTTTTGGCATATTTCCTTCCAGTTTTTAAAAATACATTTTTGAGACTGTATTGCATATACAATTGACAAACAAAAGACAATCTCTAGTTTACATTATTCTGTTATGAAATTCCATATGTTTAAATGAATAAAGCAGAGCCAACATTGATTTCTATTTATTAGGGTACTGTTCTGCGTAACACCAAGTTTCTTGCTGCTGCTGTTATTATAGTAAGTGCTAAATCCCAACAGTTATACTGATTTTTATTTTAGTTCAGGATTACATTTGCTCCATTTAATTCTTCCACCTTATCCTAATTCCAGGAAATGCTTTCTTCCTTTCCTCACAGTGTGTTCTATACTATTTTAAAGTTTACACCAAGATTTTAGAATGTGTTAAGCAAAGCATTCTGTACAGATGCGAGTTTAAAAACAAACACCCACTAAACACCTACAGATGTCCAAGGACAAAAAAAATGTTTATTTTTCTGAGTAATGCAAAGACAATATCTTTGAAAATCAAATATACAAACAAGACAAAGGAAAGAATTCAGGAAATGATCATGCATCTACTAATAATCACATCTGTTTTCCAGCAAATTAAAAAGTAGCATTTTTCACTGATAAGAATGATCAATGCTCTTTTTACCTTCCTAATATATCTGCATGAAATAAAGAAGAAAGGATTGAAAGTCTTCCCCAGAGAGGAAGCAAATTCTGCTATCCAGAGCATAAACCATGACCAACTGTTTTAAATATATGGTGGGATCCACTTTTCTACTTCTTGGTACTTTCCTTTTTTAAAAAAATGTGGTTGAGAATTTCATTTTCAACCTCAGGTCCTTACCCCTTTTTCAGGCTGCCTCTCATTCTAACACAGTCCATTCTTAGAGGCTGTAAACACAGTCCATTCTTAGGCGACTGTGTTAAGGTCTCCCTAGACCACACAGAAGTCTCCTAGGACCACCCGCTGTTGCTTGCTCTGTGGGGACATTAATAATAGCACCTTAGAAGGATTAACAACAACAACCCTGTGAAGTGGGCACTATTATCTTTACTTAGCAGAAACTCAGACTTAGGGAGGTTAAGTGAAAAAGCATACAAATGGTAGAGCCAGAACTTAAGCCATAGTCTTTCAATTAGGTAGAGTGCAGGTGGAAGCATGGACCAAATAGTTCAAGAAGGTAAGATGTAAAATGTGCATTGTTATCAGGGCCTAAGGAACATGCGAAGGGGCAAAATTTTCAGTGGAAAAAGTAAGAATAGTATGTCTTATTATCATGATTTTTTTTATAACTAGTTTTAAAAAGTGAACTGGATTTCCCTGAGAGAGGGTTGCTAGATTTAGCAAAGTTTAAAATGCAGTATGATGAAAATCTGGGACATACTTATACTAAAAAATTATTCACTGTTTATCTGAAATTCAAATTTAACTCAGTGTCTAGTATGTTATCTGTGAAAGTATTTATAAAACAAACAAAAAACACTAATACATTCAAGAGCTACAATTCCCACATCTGAAATCTGGACACTCTGTGGGCCACATGTCTTTGGGAGGCCACGTAAAGAGAAGTGTAGTGAGGCCACAGCTGTTCTTGACAGGCTTTCCTTCTTTTTCCTAGTAGCAAACACAGCCCTTGACTCCAGGGACCTAGCTTTCACCAAGTAGGCCACTTAATGTCACTGCCTCAAAACTCCAGACCTTCTCTATATGGATGCTATGAAGATTAAGTATGACTGAGGTTTATACATCCTTAAAATATTTATTTACTGGCTGAGTACTTTATAAATAAATTCTCAGAAACCTGGATCAGATAGGCTCTTACCCTCTCGACCAAGAAAGGTCTCAAAAATAAAAGTACTACTAATATATGGTGAGCCCAGCTGACAGTAATCTCTGAAAATAAGGAAAAGCAAAACACTAGAAATATGTTCAAAACCTGAAGTGAACTATGGACCATGTAATGAGATGCCAAAATGGGTCCCTAGCAGAAAAAGTGGACAGTCATGATGAATTGTACAGTTTTCAAATGGTTATGTATGGGCAGATTTTAAAACATCATCATCATGACTCATAGATCCTACCTGATCACAAATACATAGAGATAACATAACAAAAAAATGGGCCAAGACCTTTCTTATACATACCAATTTACCTTTCTGCTACTCTCCCCTAAACCTCCAATCTCTGTAGCTTGAAAACGTTTACTTTAAAACAACAACAACAAATTGGGACTGTTTCAGGCAGTGTTCATTTAAATATCTTCTATGCACAAGTTTAATCTTCAAACTTTAACAAAACCCAATCTACTAAACACAAATTGCTGTGAACAGAAACTGTCTGAAGAGGATTAATCAACAGCTTTGTATGTCATCCTCTAAACAAGGCCAAACACTGAATCACTGTTGAATTCCTCACGTGCAGCTACACCCAGTTAATCTTGAAGAAGGCAGTAAACTATGTAAATCTACTTCAACTGGGAAGATAAGTACTTCCCTCATCAAAAGTTAGCAACATTTAACAAGTACAACTATTGGAGGACAAGATCATTTGTAAAGAAAAAGAAATACACACACAGACATAAACATACACATACACACAGGCAGGAGAATTTTGCATTCACTCCCCTACCTCCAAAACCCTACTGGAAACCACTAGGACAACATACTATTCAGCAAAAAAGGCCCTCCTACATGCCACAATGTGCAGAAACCAAAGTGTGGTTGGATTGTTACTTAACTATCTCAAGAAAGCAGTTCCAAAATGGAAGTAAGGAAACAGGAAGAGGAGTAGCTAATAAAAGAATTCAAGAAACAACACAAAGGAAAAATGAAAATATCAATTTTCTATATCTAAAAGCCTCTGAGTATAAATCATTCCTTTTGCTTTAAAACACACAAATATTTTCACAACTACAAAAGTCCTGATAAATGGTTTCATTTTGGTTTCTGGGTGCTCTTTTCATATAATCAGATTGGATTTGCTTAATGAACACCATATACTTCAAAGTCACAGTCAACAGAAATAGAACGTACACATTGTCCACTGAGACTTGAACCAATCATCTTTATCTAGATACTGCCTACTGGGTTATCACTCCATTCAAAAGCTTCTCACTTTGACCTGAGCTGAGCAGGTGTATTTCTAATGTGCTCACAGGCCTGTGAGGCAGGAAAATCCTGTTGATCCCAGATGATGCCAGAGATCAGTACTCCCTGATGCCCTGGCTATACTACGTGGGGGCAGGTGAGGGATGAGTACCAACCACCTCTGCTTTAACTGAAACTAGCTCACTCCTACACAGTCAGCCCTCTGTATAAAGAGGTTCTGCATCCACCTACTGTGGATTAAAAATATTTCTGGGAAAAACAATAAAAATAGCAATAAAACAACTGGAAAATAATACCGTATAACAATTATTTACATAGCATCTACATTGTATCAGGTATTATAAGTAATCTAGAGATTAAAAAATACGAGAGGATGTACATAGGTTATATACAAATACTATGCAATTTTGTATCAGGAACTTGAGCCATCCTGGAACCAATCTCCCTCGGATGCTGAGAGATGACTGTGTATGTAAAATGTAAAAAGCTTTAAGAGTTGTACAATCATTCAGTACAGCCATATTTTTATATCAATGCTGCTTCCAAACTCACAAACTTACCATCTGTATCATCCATTTACTTCATCATTCACCTCCTAGCTCACAAGTTCTCCCTCCCCAAAAAGGTGGGAGGAATCCCTAAACTGGACTTCTGAGATATGAAGGGTGATGGGCGATGATGCAGATAAACTAAACTCTCTATAGGTTTCTACTGAGGTGTACATGTAGGCAGGCAGCCGTAGTGTGGTGGTTTGAAGGGAGTGATTGTCAGGGTTCAAATTCTGGCTCTGCACTTTGAGTTGTACAGACTTTGGGCAATTTGCTTAAATCTATGCCTTAGTGTTCTTAATTGTAAAATGGATATACTAATATTGCCTGCCTCATAGGACTTTCAAGATGACTAAATGAGTTAATCTGCCAAAAACATTCAGAACAGCAATCAGCAGGTAGTGAAGTACTCATTGAAAGTTAGCTATTACTATTATGTAGGTATAATGCACGTGTGATTCTGAACCATTACAGTGTTTTTTCTAAAGGTGACTGTAAAGTATTCCTTACATTCCATTTTTTTTTCCTTCGGGCAAATTATCTGAGATCAGCTCTAACAGTTGATTATGTATTTCTAGACTAAAATCAAACTGCATCACATACCTAAAATTTGCCAATTCTTTCATCAAAATGAACAAACTAATATGAACTGCAAGGTTGAAGCTTAACATCACAAAATCTTACAAAAAGCATTAATTAGACTTCCCATTTAGCCTAAGCCAGGATGAGATCACAAAGTCACTCATGGTAACCAGGTCCCCGCGCTGGAAGTGTGCTTTCCCAGTGAATGGCTAAATACTAACAAAAGAAACCTTTGACTCAAATACCACTGGTACCCGGGGTCTTGTGTCTGTATAATGCCTACACATTCATTTCTTTCTTTGCCTATAGAAAAAAAGAAAGTCTGTTTGTTTTTCTGATTCAGTCAGCCCTTTTAGTCTTTGAATCTAAGGAGGGCCCTATGAAAAGAAGAGCATCTTATCAGCGTGCTCCAGACCAGCAGGCTACCCTCCTTCACACACAAAACCTCCAGCCCCTCACAGCCAAAGGCCTCGCCCTCAGAGCCATTTCCCCATTTCAGAGCTAACACCCCCGCCGGGTTTTGACAACAAATAAATGAATACACAAGGCCCTAACATAATTAGCCATCTTTTCAGGTAGAGTGAGGTGGGTGGGGGAGAAGGGGTTGCAAGGGGAATGTTTATTGTAAATTGGTCGCATTCATGAAGTTGATGTAAGTGTACTGGATCTGAGAGCATTTCTTTTAAATGAAGCCACATGAAATGACTTCGAGATGCCTGCTTCGGAATCTTGACTATCTTAGCATATCCTTCAGCGGAGTCACAAATGCAGATTTTATTTATTTAATTAATTAGAGGAAAGAACTTCTTAACCCAGGTAAAAGTTCCATGGACTTCCACATCAAGGGCACACAGACCACGGTGTGTGTACTGCCTCTTTAAAGGAAAGTTAACATAGAAAAGAACCAAAGACCAGAAGGCAGAAAACATTTCTTTTTGACACTGCCAAAATACTTGCAAATATACTTTATGCTAGGACACACACACACACAAAAAGAATGACTCTGACAACAAGACCTAAACATAATCAATAATCCTGTAAACACAGGGAAGCCACCAGGCATCACTGTCATCGGTCGTGATCTTAAGAGAGCCACGGTCTGCATGGAAGGCTACAGTTCGCTTGTATCCTTACTGGGATAATAACTTAATTGATTTGTCTCAGTGGCTACGGATGTAGACAAGAGATTTATTATGCAGGAAAAAATATCTGCAATCCTGTTTTTGTTTTCTCAACAAGCATCTTGCCACTGACCTCTAAATCAGTTTAACCTTTTCTAAACAGACCTGCACATTTTTTAGATAATTTAAAGCTAGGTTTTGTTATTGCTGCTGCTGAAAGGCTCTGTGAGATGTATCACAACATGGCTTCAGTAACCTTCTTTTAAAAACAAAGATGAAAAACAAAACAAAAGGCCTCAACTATAAGCTCCCAGCTCCATTCCTTTTCCCGGCAGGGGATTGTGATCTAACCACTGAAGTGGCTTTGGAGTTCAATCTGTTAAAAAATGTATGAAACGGTATTAAAATAGGAAAGAGCATGTGTATGACTCAGGCATATCCAAGTATCTTCTGCAACTAGGATGTCACAGGATTTCCCTGTGCTACTGAAAACCTTGAGAAAGTGACAGTAGAAGTTCCTGTTTCTTTCTTTCTTTTTTTTTTTCTTTAAATGAGGGGGGCGCGCGCGAACAAACACACAGACACACACAGACACACACACACACACACACACACACACACACACGTCTTCCGGGTTTCCTACGAATCAGACAGGTTCTCTGAGGTTCCAAGCGAAGACTGCACACCAGCAAGACGACTTATTACCGTACTCCGCTACACACAAAGGTTTCGGGAAAAACCCAAACTTGTTGCAGAGCTGGATGAAGCCCCTGGCCCGGCGCGCTTCTGCCCTCGCCGCCTCTCCGCCCCTGCCCCTTCCTCCACTTCCCAACCTGCCCGGCCCGGGCGACGGCGGAGGAGCGGACATCTCCCCTGCTCAGGTCGCCGGCCGAGCCGTCCCCGCGGGCTGCCTTCCTGGGAAACAAGGTCACCGCCCAGCCGGTCCCTCCGAGGAGGCGCGGAGCCCCCGGGCGCGGCCGCCTTTGTAACGCGGGGCTCGCCGGCCTCGGCGCGGCATCCCGGCCGCCGCCTCACCTGCTTGCGATAGGGCGTCCTGCAGTTGCTGCTGCCCCCGGGGTTGCCACTGCTGCTGGGGAAGATCATCGCTGCGGGCGGCGGGTGCGGGCGCCGGCGCTGGGCAGCCTCGCCGCGAGGGGGAGGGCGCAAGGAGGGGGCCGGCCGGGCCCGGGGCCGCGGCAGCTCTGGGAACTCCCTCTCGCCGCGCGGCGGCGGCCGGCGGGGGCTGCAGCTCCGCGCTGACTTCCCCTCCGCCCTCGACCTCCGCACTCGCCTAAAAGTGCGGCGCGGCGGCGGGCGAGTCTCGGGCAGCTGGGGCAGCCGCCGCCCTGCGTGCCATGGACGGGTGTTCGCGCGCGGAGCTGGCGGCGTCGCCGACTCTCCCGGCGGCAGCGGAGGAGCAGCGCCGCCGCGTCCCCACCTACCGCGGCCTCAACCACCGCCCTGAGAGCGCGCCGGCCGGGGGCGGGGAGGCGGCCGCGCACCGCCTCGCGCCGCGCCCAGGCCCACCCGCGCCTCCCCGCCCGCCCGCTGGGCGCGGCGCCTGCCGCCCCACCGCCCGCCCGGCCCCCGTGCTCTCCCTCCCAGGCTCGGGGCCAGAGCCGGGGCCGGGCAGCCCGGGGAGCCGCCGGCGCCCCCGCTCTGGTGCAATGGTTGGGTCTGGCTCCCCGCATGCCGCACATTCCTCGGAGTAGCCAACCCCCTCCTCTGTTCTTTTTCCCCCTCGGTTCTTTCCTAAGCACCAGCGGCAGCTTTGCACCCCGGCTCGAAGCCCCTTTTAAGGGCGTCGCTTCGGGGACCACTCTGGCACCTGGGTCTTCCGTGTCTTCTTCACCTTCAAACTAGGCCCCCCTCGCCACTCTTCAAGAAAAGGTGCGGACAATCACCCCTACTTCAACGAACACACGACCCTCCCGTCAAACCTCTGCACATCTCCATCCCCCGATTCACACGCTAAAATTTTAGCAGAGGAAACAGTTCTCCACTCCCCAGCCCCTCACCCAAATACGATCGGTAAAGTTTTGTTATATTCCTAATCCAGAGTTTACCAGCTTTCCTTCAAGATGATATCAAGGAACGAAAATCATTTAAGGGCATCGGTTTGGTAAACCTTTCTCCCTGAAAACTGGAACAGTGCAATCCTTCCTTATGTTAATTATTAGATGCGACACAAATGTGTTCTCTTCGAAGGACACAGAAACTCGGCAAAAAAAGAGACAAAGGGAGGAGGGACTTCCCTTTGTTTCCCGATGTAAATGACCTAAGGCTGCTCAAGCTGTCCCTTTTCTCGACCACCTTTCCGTGGACGTATGAAGCCCCGAACCTGTGCAGTGCAGAAGGCCTCCACGGCAGCCCGGACTGGCAGAGCCTGCGGTCTCTGGATAAGCCACTGGGACGGGCTTGCCATCCTTCAAATTGGCCTGTTCCACGGTGACTTTTACAGAATACTATCGCCGCAGTAAATATTACAGAGTTCTTCCTTGGTTTCTGGTCTCTTAATACCTTCCTGGAAAGGCTCATCTGCCATGATAATGAAAAATCCTAACTTGTCTAAAAAGTGAAGGCGTATGCCTTCTGGCTTCCCTAAGGAAAACAGTGTCCCCTGTGGAAATGAAGTCTTCTGGCAAAGCTGTGGCCATTCAAAGGCTTTTCTAGCTGGGAGGAACCGGAAAAAATATTCATCCTAGATATCCTGCTGGTGACTTAGTGAACCCCTTCCATGCTCAGGCTCTTCCAACATTCCGCAGCCAGATAACTGGAAAGCCTCACCTATTAAAAAATAACCGTATAAAACACACATGTAATTCCGAATTCTTTTCATTAAAAAAAGAAAAGCAAAGTAACTTATTCCGGGCACCGTGCTAGGTGCACAATGGACGAGTAAGAACTTGCCAGGCAAAATTCACGTAAAAATCTGTCCTTTAAAGTGATTAAATATCAAACACAGTATAATGAGCATTCATTGAAAGTTGGTGTATCTGCTGGAACTATTTTCTGCTAGAAAACTGTTTTGACTGCCCTTTTGCTGTCTCTTCTCACTAGGACCCTTTACTGCAAGTTATCAAGCACGGTTATAAAATAGAAGACGCTCATCAGAATGTTCAAGTCATAGGTGCCTTTCTCTGAGAACTTACTGCTCAACACCCCAGCAGCTCAGACCTGTCATCTGTGCATCTATGGAAAAAATTCCCTGTACGACCTCAGTTGTCAAGAGTGGTCTCTTAGGAAACCACAATGTAAACCACAAAAGAACAGCACCGATTAATTTTTCTATGGCTGTACTCTAAGGTCATGATATTTTGGACGCTGTGCAATCCAGAATGCTAAAATTTGATTGGATACACTCTGCAATAGTTTTATGGGGATAAGAAAAGTTTTTAAGTGATGATGAAATTTAAAGTAGAAAACTAAAAGAATTCTAATACTAAATACTAAGATATTTACTAAGAATACTAAAAGAATATTAAAAAGACTCTAAGGCTAGAGAAGGATATCTAAAAGCCAACAAAATGTATGTTCTGTAATGGTGAATGACATAAAAGGACAGAATATAAGGCATATATATTTAAAAAAACAATGCCCACCGGGGTTCAAAAGTTCCAAACTTAAGTAGGTGCTGTGTTCTTAAGCAAGTAAAGCATTACAAAGAGATAAGATAGTCTACCCTCAACAAAATATAAAATGTAATGAAGTCACTCAAACACAAAGAATGCAACGTAAGGAAAAAAACGTAACTATGAGACCCTGTATATAACATACACACTCAATTAGTGATTATTCATAAGTGCTTTGTTGTAAGAGTGATTACAGGGACAGATCCCAGTGAAGTTCATCTGAAAACGTTTCTCAGCCTTTGAAACAAATATGTTCTAACACAGAGAAAGTAAGAAAACAGTCCAGAGAGACCCAAGTTATCATGGTAAAAACAGGGCTTTGGAAGAACCTGTCCTAGAGATGTTCATCCTCTTTTTTTTTGAGATGAAGTCTCACTCAGTCACCAGGCTGGAGTGCAGTGGCGCAATCTCGGCTCAATGCAACCTCTGCCTCTCGAGTTCAAGTGATTCTCCTGCCTCAGCCTCCTGAGTAGCTGGGCCTACAGGCGTGCGCCACCACACCCGGCTAATTTTTGTATTTTTAGTAGAGACAACGTTTTACCATGTTGGCCAGGATGGTCTCCATCTCTTGACCTCGTGATCTGCCTCCCACCTCGGCCTCCCAAAGTGCTGGGATTACAGGCCTGAACCACTGCACCTGGCTGATGCTCATCCTCTTTCAAGGGAAGCAGACTTTGCTGCCTGGGCTGTCCTATGTCTTCCTCCCTCACCTCACTCAGCTGGTAGGTAAAGAAGCTGTGGGAATCTGATCCAAGGGCAATCGACAGGCCTGTGACCTATGACCGGGCTGGGATTGAAAAAACGAGCAGGACCAATCCAATTCTCACCCTTGGGGATTTGATTCAGAAAACTCCAGTGGCTGAACCAGTTACTAAGGGGGCAGAAACTGCAAGAGTGCCAGGGGTAGAGCTGAGGCCACAACAAGCCAAAACCATATGCAAGCCAAGGTTATGAGGAAGCAGAAACTATGAGTAAACAGGAAGCTTACTGGCAGCGGGCAGAGAGTATAGCATGCCAGGAATGGGTGAGCACTTGGCCGTGAAATGATGGAGGGGGCTGCCGTCCCTAGAGCTGCTTTGGCTCTTAAGACTCACAACAGCCCCTCCACTTGTGTACTTAAAACACCCTTCCTTCTTCAGAGAGCTTAAAGGAATCTGGACTTTGCAATCCAAGGAACAGAATTAAAGCAGATCCAAGCAGATCTGGGTCCATATTTCAGCTTCCCACTTGTGCTCTGGGCAAGTTTGCTAACCTCTCTGAGTGCCAGACTCCTCACAACATTGTCTTAAGTACAGTACATGGACAAAAGTGTCAAACTCAATAAATGGCAGTTGTTGTTATTGTTTTTCCAGGTTTTATCATGGTGGTGTGTAGATTTAAATGGTTGCACTGTGCAAATAACTGATGCTGAACATCAAAGAACAGGAGCAAGGGTAAAGCAAGAATGAATGACAAGCAAATTTAGGCAAGGGGAGGTCATTTTTTAAAAAACTGTTAAATGGCTGAATGAATATGCTTTCTAAGGTTCTGTATGCTGCAGATTTAACTGTAAAAGGAAAACAAAAGTCTAGAAAAAGGTCTGTTTCAAGAACCTAGGTGCACTGAAGTTTTTCTTCATCTGTTTTTGTCCAGTTTCCTTCAAAGAAGTTATGTGTTGGAGAAGAGCCATTTTTGAATGAATAGGAAGACTGTGAGCAGTATCAGAGATCATAAGCCAGGAAGTATATTCCAACTAGGATAATAAGGATGGAGCCACCAGTACATGCAGAAGCCTGCAATCTGAAATAGGAGATGACACACATAGGTAATAATGCCTTCTGCCACTTAAAAGAGCTCATCTACCTGAAATTTGAGAATTAAATTTGAAACACATTTGTCCCAAAGCAACAATTTTAAAATGAAATTTTCATTTTTAAACTTTTCACATCTCATTTAACTTTCACAACAACCTTTGAGGTTGGTAGGGTTATAAGCCTCAATGTACAGATGAAAGAAATGAAGTTAAGGCTGGATGACCTATCCACAAAACTAGTAAGCAAGTAGCAAACTAGGGTTAAAATCTAGACCTGGCTAGGGTTAAAAGATTTACTAAGTCTTGTGCTCTCTAAAACTCTGTAATGCTCCATCTCAAAAAAAAGCCTTATAGATAATGCTTCAATTCCTAGGTGAGTACTCGTAAACCATAGAGCACCCGAATTGCTTGCTGTACACTAATAATGCAAGGCATTAAGTGATAAGTGCCAGGCAAGTGTTCTAGACAATCGTGTGCTATGGGAGTCCACAGCAGGGAGAGATCAATACAGAATATAACATGGGCGTGGGAAGCCCAACTGTATAAATGTTTTGTTTGAAAGATACTCAGAAAGAAGCATTGTGCAGATGATCAGAAAAACAGAACTACAGATAGAAGGCTGGCATGAGAGAGAATGCAGACTTGGGGTAATCACTGCTGAAATCATTGCTAATTAATGAACTTCCTAAAAGGGGCAGGTGAGGAGTCCTAGGGGACCCGACACCCTAATACACATATTACTGAGCCCCACATAAAAGAGTGGGCTTTGAATGAAATTACTACAAAGAAAGTATGGTGGCGAAGCTAAACTTTGAAAGAAGGGGAAAAAAATGGGGGCAGAGAAGATGTCCAGTGAGATAAGAATAGAAGACCTCTATCAAGAAAAGAACTGACCTACAGCAGGTTCTATCCCTCTATTGCTGCTGAACCATTTCAAGCACCCATTTTTATTTGGGTTAAATTGAATGGTGAAAGGAATTAAGAGGAAAAATTCATTCAACACTATATCAGACTGCAACCTTTAATGCATAAAATATAGCCACACAGTATAGGTTAGTATATGCAGTTCACACCAAAAAAACTATTTACATTTGAGAGTCTATGTATAAGAGCTCACAAAGCCTCTGGCTCACAGCAAAACAGAAGAAAAAAAAAAAAGAAAAAATATGGGGTCAGCAGATTCTTCAAATTTCTGTTCTTTCCTGGTACAAAATAGAGTTGATAAAGTACCCTATTTCTAAAGTAGCAGCAACATTTTCTATTATTTACTATTTTGCTTTTTAAAAAATCTGCAATTCTTATTCCAGACTTAAAAGTTCCCTAGACATGTATAAAAGTACATGTGTATAAAGCTGAAACCACTGTAATAAAATAAAACTATAGCTATAATCCTAGAAGGTATAGAGAACAATATAAACATAGCCATATTCTGATGAGTCCTACCAGAAGCCATAGTCTGTTTATTCTGTCCTGGTTAAAAAACGGAATAAATGAGTTTTGTCCCACTGCTGCTTCTCTGCATGTAGTATTAAATAATAATAGCTGTCATTTACTGAGTAACTACTATATTCCAGGCACTTTCCTAGCGCATTGCATACACACCCCAGGACAGAAGAATGACTATCCCATTTTACCAAAGAGAAAATTAAGTAACTTGCCCAAGGTCACAGATCCAATACATAGTAGAGTTGGGGTTTGATCTTGGGTCTCTTTGACTCCAGAGTCCACTGTCTCCAGTAATATTAATAATGATTATTATTATCATTAGCTATGGGTCAAGTGCAAACCCCACAGAGAAAAACTTACATGGTATTAAGAGCCACAGCCTGGGCATCAGAGCACCTGACCCTGAATCTTGGTTCACCATTTACCACCTGTGTGACATTGGGCAAGGCACTTATCCCTTCTAGAAGCCTCCATTTGCTCAGTTGTAAAGGCATATGGATTTACATTGAATTTCCATTCCACTGGATATAAATGCAAACTTTCCAATATTTGAATATACTGTGAATAGTACAGGTATATATGCAGCCCCAACCTAGCATCTAAATCTCATTTCACTGATGGTTGCTAAGGTGCAACTCTTCTCTTTAAACCAGTTTTTTTTTTTTTCCTGGAATCATTCGTGGGACAGAGTTGGTAGAGAAGCAGAAAAATTTATCTTCTGGGATATTGTAGGATAGCTGAGATAGTGGTTAGGTGAAAGTTATTTGCAGAATCCTGAACTGGAACCAAGTTTTATTTTCCCTCAAAAAAGGGTGAGAGACCATATTAGATATTAGCTATGTTATGAGATTCATAGAGGCTTATTTTAAGTCAACTAAAATCCTAATCACCATTTACAACATCTCTCTTTGAAGAAACATCCTCCAAATTTGAAACAAATAACTTACAAACATTTTGGGATCTAATCTGTTCATAAAATAGTTATTGCTCTACTCTTGCATGATAGTTAATAAAAATTCAAAGCTGACAGCAATTTTTGGTATAAGGATTATCTATTAGTTTCTGTCCCTAAGTTTTTATATTAAAAAAAGTGATTTAGTTAGCTAGCCCAACTAACCTGGGAGGTTGAGGCTGCAGTGAGCCGAGATCGCACCACTGCACTCCAGCCTGGGAGACAGAGCAAGAACCTGTCTAAACCAAAAAAAAAAAAAATCTGTAAAAACAGGTACATGGAGTCATATCCTTTTCAAAAATACAACATCTGAATAAAAGGCTATTTAAATTAAAAATTCAAGATTTTGCTTTGGTTTAAACAACAGTGAATTTGTAGCTATAGATCAAATTCCATAACAAAATAAGTAAACTGCTTGGGGTACCAAGACAAAAAGAAGGTCCATTTTTTATATATTGTGAATGGCTGTTTTCCTAAATTGACTGGACAATGTCTCAATTTTCTATACTCTGATTGTGAAAATCTGGTATGGAGCTGTTATTCTATATGCCTATTGTAAGCCTATAAAAATGTAAGTGCTTATTTTCAGAATATTTTGAGATAGTTCAATGAATTTTCCACAAATTATAGTAAAACTCATAAATTATGACTAGTAAAACTCAGAAATTTACCTAGAAAGATATTACTAGGTAATCTCTGAAATTACAGTAGTAGAGCTGGAGTTTGATCTGGGGTCTCTCTGACTCCAAAGAGATGGAAGTAACATCATAACCTATGTATGTTAGCAAACTGTGGGGTAAAAGACAAGAGATGAGGTGAGGAAGGAGGGAACAGTGTGCTGGGAAAATTTCTAATCACATCCACCTCCTGCCATAGGACCTGGGAAGAGATAGAAAGTACTTGGAAATTAAAAAAAAAAAAAAAAAAAAATTGTGGAAAACTGGAGCCAAAATCTTTATATCACGGGAAACAAAATTAATTTGAACCTGGAATGACCATGTCCTTCACATGAGTAAAAATCCAACTTTAACAGCAAACTGTACCAGGGAAAACAAAACCTTCATGTAAGCTAAGAATGGCAAAAGTTTATTTAATAAGAAATTCCTAATTATCTGTAGGGAGAGGGTGCATAACCAATGTCTATCCAAAACCTAGGATGGATAGCACAAGTAAGGTTTTAAACCATTCAAAACACAGAAGGAAAGAAACAGTAAGTTTCCTTTCTCTTCAGTTGCTAAAATTACCATTAAATTAGGTCTATTTCACTTGAAGAGGAGGATGCTAGAATAATTAATGACGTCCTTTATGTAAATGAGAATGTTGAAAAGCCTTTCATTCTCCACTGAATTATAAAGGTTCAAACAAGAAGATATAGAATTACAAATGAATTTCTATTCAGTTGAATATGTATGAAGGCAAAGTTTCCAACATCAGGATATATAGTTAAGAGTACTGAAACAGGATATTTAAAGAGCTTATAAAAATTCCTCACCCCGAGTGTCTTTAAGAATGACTAGTTCTGGGTTATCTAGTATGTTTAACACATGGGGTGAACTGATGACAGACCTGTGGCAAATTGATACTCCCCAAGCGAAGAGAAGGCAAATGAGGAAATTCCGATGTTGCCATGACAATGTGACTGATCATGACATCAGCGATTCCTAATTCCAAACTGTAAAGAACACTCCCAGAACGCTGACAACATATTAGATACTCCCAGAACCACCCTTCCTTCACCTCCCAATCTAATGTCTGATCTAGTGGCAAATACAATGTTTCAAACAAGGCATTATTATTAAGTGTTAAAATCCAGTTAGACCCTTTTAAACTTGAGAAAGTGCCAGAATAAGCAGATAACTTCTGAAGACATTTACATTTTTCGGGGCTATTTACATTTTTCACATGTATAGACATAATGAATTCATAAAAATGTTACAATTTATAAAATGCTTCATTATGCATTATCTCATTAAAGTCTAGGGGAAGGAGGCAGGACAGGTATTATTACCACCTGCCCCTGCCCCGCCACCACTGCCCACCTTTTTTTGAACAGGTAGATACCCTCAGGTCAGTCAGGCAACTTGCCCTCTGACATGAAGCCCTAGAAATATAGAATTTCAGAGGTGGAAAGAATTATTAAGGGCCAGTCCTTGTAATTGCTATACAGTAATCATTCAATAAGTCTTTCAGCAATTGAATGAATGCTACTGTCTCTCCCTGGACACCTTGACCAATAATAAATTCATTCCATCTATTCATATTCAGCTATATCTACTAGAAAACTTTGTTAAACAGCCTTGAAATCTGAAACTATCCATCATAGGTCTACCACAGGACTAGAATCGGTGTCTTCTATAGGTTGTATAGTGCTTTTTCTCTGTATTCTGTACTGGTCAACTTATAAAAGTGCGAGCTAAGTTATCTTTTCTTGAGCTTTAAGAATCTTATAAGATTGCTTAGACAGTCTGTAAATCTCTAACGATTTAACTTAACCTAGTGTCCTGCACATAGTATGTTTTGTTGCAGGCATGAATGGATAAGGTAAAAGTTTTCTTGCATGCGCACGTGCGCACACACATACGCACACACACAGAGAACAGAAATATTTTTCACCTTTTCAAAACCATGAATATCTGAGTTAAAAAGAGTTGAATGTAAAAAAATGTGGTGATGTAGTGATCAAATAAGAAAGAATATGCTTTATAAACTACATAGTGAATTTGCATCCTAATCTTTAGGTTACTTAAGATCATAGAGACTGTAAATAAATGTTGCATTTTGCAACTGTATGTGATTTACTTATTCAAGAAATGAGATTCTATGATCAAATAGTTTATCTTGACTTCAACCATTAATTGTCAGAGTAAATCTTCTCACTTTATTTTTTGGGTAAAAGAGAAGTATCACAGTCATCTCTCTGCAATCATTGTCCTACAGATATTCAGATATAAACTGTATGTCATGCAATCTAAGATGCCACTGATTGTGAGCTGCCTGAAAATTACTGAGATGTTAATTGACATTTGAAAAAAGTGGACTACAGTAATTAAAAGACACCATAACTTACTGCATTTCAACTGCAGAGATGTTGAAATGTAAAAAAGGTAGGAATCTTAGAATCTATAAAGTATGGCATACAAGAACATGAATACACAGCATGCAAATGCACATCCATGTCCTTTTTATTCATAACCTTGGCTTTAGAAATATATTTGTCAAACACTCATTTTTAACCTTCCTAAGAAGAACACAGAGCTAATAAGTTTTTACAAGTAAATGACTCATATGCTCAGTTTTTTCAAGGAGATCTGACAGTGTGTCTTACAAGTAGTGGGCACAGTCTGCATGCATCAGAATGAGAAACTTTACCCTAATCTCACAAAGACATCCATCACAAAGGAACAAGCTGAGCTGTCTGCTTCCCTCCTCAGCTCTCTCTCCACAATCACGTCATTCTACTTAAAGTGTTTTTACATGTACAGTGCATTTATATAATAAGAAAGAAAGATGAAAGGGAGATGAACCTAAATCTATAGATATTTATCAGATTTCACCACTGTACACTTCTTGCTGTTACTGCTTTAAACTGTCAGTTGCAAACATAGCTTGAGAACATGAATCCTGGACTGTTACTTCTTTGGCAAGTTTTAGTCAAATGCGTGCATATACACACACACACACATACACTCCAAAGATCAGTCATCAGTACTGTTCTGGCACATGGCATCAATTCCAACCAACGAGCCTCACAAATTTCCACCCTTTTACAGTACCTGGAGTGCCAGTTCTCAATCTTCCTGGGGCTTCAGATTGGAAAAGTAATTTTTACATAGATCAGGTAAATCAGATAAACAGACATATATCTGAAATGATTATCACAGTCCTTAAAATTAATATGAAATTACAAAGTGAATCAAAAGCAATAACTTAACAGTTAAGGTGACCCAGTTATAGGAAAAGATGTAAATGATTCACATTTGGAACAACAACTACTAGAATCTGATACTTCATATCTGTTTAGGAACTGACTAGTTCCTTGCATTTCTTCTTCTTCCATATGCAGCATTCCTTTTAGTCACTTAATTGCTGGTGTGATGATAAAACCAACATGAAAAACTGAAACAAACTGGCCAATTTATGTATTGACTACAGGTTGATTAACCTGAGGCTTGGGGATTATCTATTAATTTCATTTATCTGTAATGTTCCGCTTGTTATAAAAGAAAATTATAACTGATCTCACCTTCAAAGTCATCTAATAAGAATTATTAACATACCAAACTACTGATATACCCAAGCCTCTAACACAGCGCTTGGCACAGATTAACTGTTTGAATATTGGTTCATGAATGTTGGAATGAATGAATAAGCAATATATTAAAAATGTATGCAAGTCCTATTCAAATAGATGTTATTATTCTATAAAGTTAAAACAAGCTTATGACTTTGAAATACTTAAGAAATACTTAAGTAGGTTTGGAAATGATTCACTGTTATCTTGGGTGAGATAATTAACCATGGTTAATTCGGTGATAAACTTTACATTCTAATTTACTAGCCAAATTTCCTCTATATTAAAGAATATCATGTTAAGTTCTGTAATTTGTAATTTCTTGATTGATTTGAAAATATATTCTATTTTGGGGGAGTTCTTTTAAGAAGTCTTAGAATTCACTTAAGCTATTTCCTATGAACATTATTAAATATATCAAGCTAAAAAATATTGCAAATCACTATAGGAACTGTTTTCCCCTCTTTCTATGCCCGTCTGGCCCTTTATTTTAAAAATGAATCATACTTTAAGTTTTTAGCGACTGACAGATTTTTAAAGTAGGCATATAAACTCTTTAAAAAAATTAATTTGTTTTAGTCCCATGTCTACTCCCAGGTGCGTAAACTCTTGTAGTTCAAAATCGTATCATTTGTTTCATTCTATCATTTAACATTTAAAAGGTTATATCAGTAAATAAGAATGGACAAAGTGCTGATAATTGCTGAAGTTTTTCTTTCCACCTTATTGTGTGTTTGAAAATGTCTGCAATTCAAGTATTTTTAGTGGATATCAGTGTACTGAAAGACTTGTGAGGTTGATTCAGAGGATCTGAGACAACCAAGGTAAACTGGTTCTTGGTGCCACAGCACCTAGGAAGTGACTACATAGCCAGTTATAAGTTTTCCTTTAAATAACTACTTTATCTGCCCATTTTACCTTTTTCTCATGAATCTCTCCTAAAAAAGGAAATGGGGAAACACAAACATTTAAAAAGTTGAAATATGAGACTACAGTCTGGGTAGTATGAAGGTTATAGTAAACCCATTGAGAAATGCTGCAAATCTGAGTGATGAAACAGATAGGAGGCTGCTAATTTCTACACTTGACAGTGAAAATACATGATTTTTAAATTAGCAGCTTAGCTGTGATTCAAACTGACTCTCTTCTCTTTCTCCATATCTTTTATGGAGTTTTCTCGAGCTTGAACTGCTGGAACTCTTCTGTTTTTCCCTCTGACTGGTCCTTATTTACTCCAAGTTGTTGTGTAGCCTGTTTCCAAAATAATTTTTTTCTGGCCTCTTTGGCTGTATCACTCTATTTCCTAAAACTCCCACATCAAATGCAAATTTCTGAACAGCACTTGTAAAGCTCTCCACTTTCTAACTCCCTTGTCCCTTTACCTCTATTTCCAGCTACTATTTGTGTCTTGGCTGCCCATGAACTCACTCTTCTCTGGCTCTGAGCTTTGCCAGGAAACAGCCTCTGTTTTTCCATCAGCCAAACCACACTCATCCCTCCGCTTACTCTGTTGAAATCATGGCTTATGGTCTACCCCCTCTGAGTTTTTCCTACTCTCATCTATTTTCCAAGACCTCTTGCTACATTTTCTAAGGGCGGTATTAAATGCCTAAATTAGGCCAACTCAGTGTCTTTACATTATAAACTCCTCTATTGAAGATATAATCACGGCCAAGATTTACCACGTACTCCCCATATGTACTTTATTGAAATGCAGCCTGCAAGAGTCAGCAAGTACCCATTGACCTGGCTTCACTGTCAATGAGTAGTTCTCGGCCTCCTTTCTAGTCCAGCTCACCTGGGGATTATGATACGTTCCCCTCAGTCACCATGGCTCACTTCTACATGATTCTGAGCCAGAAATTATAAGGACACGTGCTCCCAATTTTACTGAAAATTATTGTTACAAAGAGTGAACCAGAACATGGTCACAGGAACACAGAAAAGATAAGTATTAACCTCAGTACCCCCTACAACTTTCTCTGCTATAAAAAAAGTTTTGCTGTCAGATACATAAAAATTATAGCCTCTTGAGCTAAGAAGGTTTGGAAATGATTCACTGTTATCTCGGGTGAGCATTTATTTATTAAAACCCAAGATGGTACCACGATGTATTTTAGAATGACTAAAGCAATCAAGAATTACTTTCCCCGGATGGCACCACTTCTGTTGAAACTCCAGTGGTTGACCGTTCCGTCTTCCCCACACCAAGAGGCACCTGTCTCTTCCTTTTCCTCTTCAAGGTAAAGCAGGACAGCCTTTGAGATTCACTCTAACTCATTCTGTCTGCTGTCATTTATAGTATTGAGTAGTGGACAAGGAATGGGCTTTCAAGAAGAACTACTGTGTCCAAAAGACAGTTCTACTATCTGTCAGCCACCTTCACCTAACTCTACTGTTCATTTGTAAAAAGCAAAAAGACAACAATATCTTCCTCACAGAGTTTTTGCAGGAAACAAAGCAGACACTTCAGGTTGTTAAATGACAAAGACATTTATTATCATTTATTTACCTTCTTCTAATGCCCACCTTTTTCAGATAAATGTAGCATATAGCTAAGCACTCTTCCTGGGTGATGTCATTTCATCTAAACCTGAGCCTTGAGTTTAGGGGGCCGTGAGTAAGCCTGACAGTTCCACTTCAAGAAAATCTACACATCCACTTTCTTTCGTTGACTGACATCACTGTGTATCATCAAGTTCTGTAATTCCGATTCTTCCATCTAGTCTGTACTCTTGTTCACAAAAATTAAAGCATTAGACATTTTAATTGTATCAGACGTTGTTTTAAGTATTTTACAGCCATTATTCCATCAATCCCCACACCACACTATTATTCTCATTTTCAGATGTGGAAATGTAAGTTTCTCCCTCATTCTCTTTATTCTCACATCCTCTGCTCTGTGAGGTCACCATCACCACCAGCACCCACCCCCAACAACTGCCCCCGCCCCACCACATTTAATTTACTTAACAAACCTAAACTGCCAGTCAGCGAACTCAAGTTTGTTATTTCTAGTGCCTGGTATTCATAGCCTTTTCATCCTGTCTTTAAAATAAGCATTTTTCACCAGATTTTTCTATTCCTCTCCTGAGTTACTCACAACCTCCCAGGTAAATCATACTATGCTCAAAACTCAATTTTAGTTATACCTTTACTGCTGTATAGCACCCATTTTACTCATTTGCAAATGGCTCCCTACCCCATCGCAAACAGAATTCCAAACCTTTTAGTTTTTTTCTCAAATTCCTAATCCTACCCCTACAATGATACGGTAGAGATCATTCATTATTTACATGAAATTCCCTCAGTTATCTCTCAAATACACATCTATACTTTTGCATCTCTTCTTGGCATTCTTCTCTGTCCTAGCTAGATAGCTTCTCTGTGTTCAAGATTTAGGTTTCCATTTGCATCCTTGAGTTCTGAACTTCTGTACAACATACCCTCACTTGACTTTCCCCAGCCCAACTTCTATACCAGTTTGACTGCTTGCTTTTCTTTTTCTTTTCTTTCTTTCAATTTTTCTTGGCAATTTAATACATTTTTTACTATAAAAGTAATACATTAATATATTTTCCTTTTAAAAATGTGAACAGCAGATGCAATGGCATTTTTCCAGTAAACTAACTTGCTCAAGTCTTCTCTATTCTAAAAAAAAAAAAGGTGGGCGGGGAGGGAAATGATTCCCTTGCTTCTTATGCTACTTTATTCCTTCTCTCTTTCACTGCTGGAGTTCTTGAAAGACTGTCGGTCAGTGGACGTTTGCACTTCATTGCCCATTGCAAATACAGACCACTGTAACTTGGCTTCTGACTCCCACTTGTCCCCACACAACATGATGTAGTTTTGTGATGGCACCAGCCACTCACCTTCATGTAATTCCAAGTTGTCTACTCTATTGGGGTCCTCCTTTACCCTCTTTTTTGCTCTGCTCTAGGTTCTTTTACACATATGATCTCACCCACAACTAACACTTCAGTATCACCAGTGAACGAAAGAATACCACAGCCAGAGCTCCAATCTTGGCTCTTCTCTTGGGATCTAGACCCCTGGTTCAAATTTCCTTGAGGTCCTGTGTCCCCCGGTTGGCCTGCACTCCTCTCTCTGATGTCACCACTGAAACAGGTGTGCCACCCACTAAGGCTGTTTGTTTGTACTTTGGTTTTATCTATCAGTCCATTTCACTGGAGGGCAAACTCGTCCAGAGCAACCGGTCTACCTCAATGCCTTGTGCAATGTTGCAACTCTAGAAACAAAAGTAATTTAAAATTTATTGACTTGAAAGTTCAAGAAAAAAAGTGCCATTTCTTTTTTTTTTCTTTTCTTTTCTTTTTTTTTTTTTTTGAGACAGAGTCTCCCTGTCACCCAGGATGGAGTGCAGTGGCACAATCTCGGCTCACTGTAACCTCTACCACTTGGGTTCAAGCGATTCTCCTGCCTCAGCCTCCCGAGTAGCTGGGATTATAGGCGCCCACCACCACGCCCTGGCTACTTTTTGTATTTTTAGCAGAGACAGGTTTCACCATGTTGGCCAGGCTGATTTCAAAATCCTGACCTCAAATGATCCACCCATCTCAGCCTCCCAAAGTGCTGGGATTATAGGCATGAGCCACCACACCCGGCCAAGTATCATTTCATAAAATTAAGAATTTCAGCCAGAGGTGAGAGATTGGGGGAAAAAAGAAAAAGAAAAACAGAAAGACGTCTCATACTCATCAGCATCCTTATTGTCTGTTTTGTCTGGTTCTCACTCAGAAAGCCTTTAGAATCTGAGAAGTACGTTTTCTCTCATGAGTGAAAATGCTCTCAAATGCATTTGGGACTGCTGGTCATTTCCAAAGTGCCGGGGAATGAAGCCCCATTAACTGGCCACTTCTGGATATTCATGCTATAACCGGGAAGCTGAGCAACTGAATTTTAAACTGCTGTTTGGGTTCTTCTTCAACCCAACATTCAGTTAAAAACTTTATATGATTTAAAAAATACATATTTAGGTCTGCTTATGTCTACTGTTTATTCACTCACAAATGACTATATAAATAGCAGAAATTAGGAAAGATTTTACAGAATGTTTATAACCTTTCATATTAAAAAAAATAAAAGGAAGCAAAGGGATGAAGAATTGAGAACTCTTTCCTGATATTTATTTTTGTACCCTGGGCAACTGAAAGCTAGGGGTAAAAATGAGCAGCAATAGGAAGGTGAGAGATTTAAAAATCAAACTTTTTTAAAAAAAAAGATTGCCTTAAAAAAAATCAGGAATTGATCATCTATTCACAGGTAAATTATTAAGATTAAGATCTGAAGGATTAAAAAAAATAGTCTTCAGACCATTATTGGACCTTAATTTTGACTCCTAAATGGAATATGGTCAATAAAAAATGACTGCGTCCCCTCTTGAAGTCTTAAGTTAAATTATCATCTCCATTCCTGCCAGTGTGGCTGCTTAAATGGGGCAGTGTGAAGTGAGAGCATTTAAAAGCACTACTATTCTTTATAGGGTAGTCCAGACTCTCAAGTTTAACTGTATACACTTGTTCAGTGTCTCTGTAAATAAATAATTTCTTACTACTATTACAGTGAATCCTTTTTAACCTAAAGAGAGATGACTAGGTTAAATTTTTCAAAATAACATTTGTCTTCCAGCTGCCTTTTAATTAATTGATATCTTCTTAGCTCCTTTAAAGGCTAACTAAAAGAAAACACAAAATGCTTACTTTTTATAATTCCCTAACAATGTTCCTCATCTATTCATTCAGTCAGTGTTTAGCGGGAGCCTAAAACCGCTGGATACTGTGCATAGAGAAGGAGGCCATATATAAGGTAGCTGAGGGGCCATGAGTAAGCAATGCTGGGAGGAAGGAGAAACAATGAGGCAGAGGAATCATCACTTGGAAAGTGAATCACAGGACAGTGAGACCCAGAGAGTAGAATGATAGTAGACAGTAAGAAGCAAAGCAGCCGGACTCTAACCCAGCTAAACAAAGAACAACTAAGTGGCAGAAACGGCAGAAGCTCAAGAGGAAAAATTCAAAACTCCTGCTCTTGATTTTTTGCCTTGAATGGAAAACTGTCATCCAACTGGTCTCCGTAGGCCCACCTAGGAGGCTGCTTTCTCGGGTTCTGTTGAGATCGGGTTTCATAATTGACATTCTTATTCCCTTCTATATTCTTAGAACAATTCCACCTCATTACTTAACACAAACAGTAATGGGTCTCTATTACTGTGCTTGCAACCAGAAGTATCTTGCTGAACAAATACTAATAAAATTGTGCAAGAAACTGCTTCTTGTAAGTTAGTACTTAGCAATAGCAAGTCCACTTAAGAAGGAAATAATTTAATGTCAGGCAGCACCACCTGCTCATTTAAGGCAAGTTATTAAATTATTTCAATTTCTTTCAAAATGCTTATATTAAGAAAAATTTGCAGTCCTTGCACTTCCATGATTGGCAGGCACCACATTCATTGTATCATCCCAATTAAAGTGTTGCCTGGTGTCCAAACAAAGAAAGGGAGAAAGAGAGACAGAAGAGAGAAGGGAGGAAGGGAGGGAGGGAGGGAGCGAAGAAAGAAAGAAAGAGAGAGAGAGAGAGAAAGAAAGAAAGAAAGAAAGAAAGAAAGAAAGAAAGAAAGAAAGAAAGAAGAAAGGGAAGAAGGGGGAGGGGAGGGGAAGGGGGAGGGGGGAGGGGAGGAAAGGGAAGGGAAGGAAAGGGAAGGGGTCTTCTCATACACAATCTAAGCTGTCTCTAATTTTTTAAATGGAATGGCAGGATGCGTGCTCCCTCCCCCTCAACAAATACATACAAATTAGATTATTCTTTATCAAATTTAAAATGTTTTTAATGTTTATATTTCAGTGTCTCTGAAAGAAACTATCATGGGACATATATGAGTTAATTGTATTTGTTGCTAATTCTTATAAAAGTGGATATAGATGTTGTTAAAGTAAGTTTTAGAGATTCCATTTTAGTTTCAAGTGTATACCTTTTAAGTCAAAGGAGGTACTTTGTTTGCTATTAGAAGCCAATAGATTTTTGACAAGATGGTCTTAAGGACTGTGTTATATTTAGGAATGAGCACTTCCTCTCCAGATCTGTGCCGCCACCTCATTCCGGGTGACTTCTAAACAACCTAGGGTCACAGTGGCCTCTCTTTAATTAGTATCTCACTGCTGCAGGGAGGGGAGCATGTCAGGGGAAAAAGAATGTAAGAAGACATTATAAACAAAGGTCTTCAAGGCAACTTAGTGGTTTGGTCAAGGAATGGAATAAAGCCTAGCTCCTTTTTTGTTACCAAAGTAAGGCCAGAAACAGCTTTGATTCCTACAAATTGAGATGGTTGGAATTTTTATGTACGTTTGTTAATTCTGCCTTAACGTGTTAGACTTTATATCAATTTGACAGCCTATGACTGAAAATTCCACATTCACTGTTTAGATGACAAAAGATTGATCCATAAAGAAAACGGATGATTGAGTGAACACTTTTCCATCTAAGGGATGATTCCATTAAGGTTTTAGCAATATCCAAGTTACTGTAATACGACATTTTCCTTCTTTAAAATAAAGAAGTACAATATTTAGGAAAGTAGAGGTCAATAATAACTAAGAGACATTTTTTAAATCCATAATTAATAGCTAAAACTGTACCTCCCATATATATATCTATAACTAATTTTATGAGGCCAGGAACAAAATTTTATTTAAATTGAGCTCACTGCAATAAATAAATGACTGAACAGGTAAAGAGAACTGAGTCAAAAATAAATGTTACCTGAAAATCAAGAATGACACAATTAAAAAAATTTTTAAAGCCTAAATATATAAACATGTATGTTTATATATCTGTATCTATATTTATTTCTATCTGATGGTATATATTAATACATAGAGATACAGATTTCATATAGATCTAATTCCACAAGGGAATTACATTTTTAAAATGCCAAAGAGTAAAATTGTTGAAAACTAAGACAGTTACGTGTATGAGTAAGGAACACTTTTAGAATATTAATTCTTCAGTTAAAAACACTGACACTGATTAATGGTTTCTGTTGGGTATTATTTATAAGAAATCATCTCAGCAGGGTGCCTGTGTCCAGTTTCATAATCACATAGTACACTCACTCTACAGGATTATGTTCTAGGCAAGTTCGAATGTTAAGTTGAACTTCATTCTCTTCAGGAAGTGACTTTTACTCAAGATTGAATACAGCTGTTAGCACAGATCACTGTTCCAAAAACATTTCTATGAGAGCTGGAAGAAAACACCATTTTAAGAAATGCAAATTCACTTTCATTATTTTAAATCTGTGCAAGCAAAGCTGGAAGGGAATCTCTGGTCTCTGTTTGTTAGTTAAATTAGGTTCTTATAAATATTCAAGAGAAAACATGCAGGATGGCTAGAAGATAGCTGTAAGACTTTCAATGTACTTCTGGAGCCTACATATTTTAATCACCAGTTTGTTTATAACAAATATAGTGGCTTGGTTTTTGTTTCAAAAATCAAAGTTATACTCAATTTCTCCTTAAATTTCACTGTCGAATACAACTTGGTTTTCTCTCTTTATATTCACAGAAATGTAGCCTGGCAAAAAACATGGGGTGGCTTCAGCAGAGGAAATGCTGCCAGCTGAAAACACCGGATGTAATCGAGACCACAAGAGACACAGACTTAGTTATAAATGTTGAACTAAAAAGAGGTATTGGAAAGAAACAAAGTCTAACTTTTTATTGGCTGGATTAATTATTGTAGTGAAATCTTACTATTTCATAGTTTCGTCCCAAAAAAAACAAAATATCTGGGAATTATTTTTATAATCCTAGGTTCCACTTTCCAGAGCGTTAAGAAGAAGAAGAAGAAAAACACACAAAAAAAACCTTATGGATTCTTACCATCCCTGGCCATTTTCCTACCACTGTAGGCAGGAGAACAGAGGTTCTGGGTGTCAACCTACTAGACAGTACACGATAGGTTGGATCAGCTTCCATAAATAGTTGGGAAAAGAGCATTTTTAAAGAATGTCTTTTAGCATCAAATAAATGTCCTTTTACTATATAAAGAACCAGAATAAATTTGTCTATAGATGGACCCATAACAGAGTAAGTTAATTAGTATTATTAATTTTGTTTGGCAATGGGGTGGGGATAAGAAAACTTAGTTTACAAAGTCTGTAATAGCTGTTTTTCTATTCCCACCTTTTGACATTGTGCTTCCTTTTGTATGCAGTAATAGTGATAACTATGTTCCTTCTCTATTGGCCATGAAAATCCAAATTTGAACTTAACAAAAAGCATAACACTTTGGAATCCCTATGATCACCCCACCCCTCGCCAGTTTGGTTATTAGTGTTTTCCAAGCTGCACGTTTAACCAGCTACCTATTGCTCTCTATGTAAAGATCTTTTCAATTAAATACATTTGTCTGTTCAAAAAATAATTCTTCAGGCAAAAATTTAAAATTTAATTTACTTTTTAGTCAGGGAAAATGATATTTTAATTGTAAAAATATAATACTTTTTATTTAAGACCTTGACTCAAGGAAGCAGTTAGCAGTTTTTGCACTTTAAAGTTAACAGGAAGTCTCCTTTCTTCCTTTTTTTTTTTTCATGTAATATGATCAATGTTTCTTAGAAAGGTTAACATTTCTCATAAGAGATTAAAGGACCTACCATAACTCACACAGGAGAAAGTGGATATCTTCTGATGGTAAGAACAGGTCATTTTTGAAACTATGTTGTGTTATACATGTCAGCCATCTTATTAAGTAAGCTCTTTGAAAAAATAAAAGAAAATCTTTTGCCACTAGAGGGAGTTCAAAATTCCCTTTGTATCAGTAAACATGTAAAGTGAATTTAACTTCTGAAACAATAAAAACTATGACTGTAGTATACTTTTTAAAAAATCAAACAATAAGACTAAATTTCCTTCAGTTAGAATAGCTATGGTGAATATATGCCATGGCTATCATGTACAGCACACATATATTAAAGGTAACTTCTTAATTTTAATATCTGGAAGAAGTACAATGAATAAGCGTTCTTATTCATTGGGATTGCAATCTTTTACTCTTTCAAGCTGTATTTAATAATAACTGTGGTAGACAGTTCCAAAAATACCTGCCACAATCCCTCCCGCTCTGCACGTGCTTTCTCAATGTGATTCTCTCCTCCAAAGTCCAGGACTGGAGCCTGTTTCACCTCCCCTTGACTATGGAATGGCACTGTGCGACTGGACCAGAGGAATGCAGAAGTATGGCTGAGTGACTTCCAGATCTGGGCCTGAAGACGCTTTCAGCCAATCACCCTGTAAAGAAATCTGGGCTAATCTGCCTTCCAGTTATAACCCACATGGAAAGAGAGGCTGTACTGAAAGAGAAACTACACAGAGGAGAATGGAGGCACTCCAGCCAACAGCCAGACAACTGTGAGGTATGTGAATGAGGCCATCTTGGACATTCTGTCCCCAGCTGAGCTCCCAACTGCATGCAGCTGCCTGAGTGACCCAGTCAAAGTCAAATGGAGCAGAAGAGCCACCCAGCTGATCCCAGCCAACCCAGGAAAATGCAAAATTTTAAGTCACTTTTTCGTTTAGGTCATTTTAAAGTTTTAAGTCATTTCTAAATTTAAGTCATTTTAAGTTTTAACTTGGAGGTAATTCGTTACTCCATAATAAATAATTGAACAATAACACTAGTAAATATGTTTTGTTTGTATGATGGTCTATATTTGTTGAAAGCCCTTTTACATCCACTATTTCCTATAGCCATACCATGCAGTGGGAAACTAGGTCAAAAGTTAAATATCCTGGCCAAGATCTTGGAGTGCTTAAAAACAAATACAGTTTAAGAGAGATGTTTCTCATAAGTAAATGCTATATATGCCTATTTTTCTACTTTTTATCTAATGTAGTAGTGATTATCAAATAATCAAGTACTGGTTAAAAACTACTCTCTCCCATGCTTCTTTTCCATAAAAACTAGTTAATCTAAACAATTATATTCATTTATTTTTCTATTAGTCCTACCAGTTCAAAAAGTAAAAATAATATTTTTGGACCTCTGCCTCTTTATTTATGCACACCTCTAGCTGTGTTTTGATGCTTGAGAAATGTTAATTATTTGAAAGTTCTACACACAAAGCACTGACAGCTTCAACTGATAAGCTGAATTTTTAAATGTGAAATGACCCTTAATTCTTTCCTTGCTTATTCTCATTGTAGGCAAGTTTTACAACTCTCCTATCTGTTTGACTTTCAGTTGAACAAAATAATGATGGGGCACTTAGCACCAGGTCCTTTGCATTTTGGTTCCCCATCCCCCTTTCCCTCCTCCAGGGTTACCTGTGAGACTGTATATTACTGATATGGACAAGACAGTCCCAGCAAGAGAAAGACATTGGATTTTTCCCACTGATAGCTAAGTGTTCTTGTGGGGAGCTGTGTGTGGCAGGAGGAATGGTCTCAGAATCCAAGAATGGCCTGGGTTACCTAGGCAATAGTCTAATTTTATTAGACTATTTTATTAGACTATTACCTAGGTAACCCAGGCCATTCTTGGATTTGTTAGTTTATTCCGAAAACCTGCTAAAAATCGAATTTTCAAAATAAACTAAATGGTCCACATTCAAGACAGAATAAAATTCAAGTTTTGGAAGCTTTGGATCCAGACTGAATCAACCTACTAGCCAGATTCTTTTCTGAGGAAGCAAGCATCCCACTTGCTTCCTCATTACCTGTAGAAGGTTCTCATTACCTGTAGAAGATATGCTACTTCCTCGTTTCCCACAGCAGTCGCAATGCAAATGAGAACAGTAAGTATAAATGTAAGTTACAGAGGCTGGAAGCCAGGAATCTACTGGGAGGCTGTTAAGATAACTGTAGATTAAGCATCTTCTACTTGATAGCTTCCAAAGTCTGTTTCGTGATCTTAGGCTAAAGAACCAAATCTTTCACATGGCCCACATATCTCTGCAAGATTTGACTCATACTTATTTCTCCAGTACCATCATGCACTATTCTCTTCCTCACCACTAAAAACCAGGTAATCTAGACTTTCAGTTCCTTACACTTGCAAGGCAACCAATCCAGCAATATGTTTCACACATGCCATTCTCTATGCATGGAATGCTCTTTCTCTACCTCTTTGCCTAGTTAACTCTAACATATTCTTCAAGGCTCAGCTTAGATTATTTATACCAGAAAATCTTCCCTCTTAATCCCCAGAATAGGCTGGTCTTCCTGTTATATAAACCTCAAATAGCATACTGTATATCTCCTTTTCTGGACTCACCAAGCTGCAATCTAAATTATTATTTAATGTCCATCCTTTCTGCCTCATTACAAAAGCTCCTTGAGAAATGGGGTTGTACCCGCTTTGCTCATTGTTTTATCACCAGTGTTTTGTATAGTACAGAATAGGTATTCAATACTATTTATTGAATATGAATCTATTATATTTAAAGAATTTTAAAATGTATGTCTACATATAAACTTACATATGGTACATTATATTATATGTACTTCTGAAGATACAGAGAAGAATCTGACAGTTTCAGTAAGAAAAAGACATGCACAAATGACCAAGTGGCAAAGCAGACCTGATCAGTCTCTGATCAGATTACTGATCAGTAATATGAAGAGAACTAAATAACATACCATGGGGAAGAGGGAAAGGGGGATTGACTCTAAATGGTGACCATAGAAAGCTTTGTGGAGGAGAATCTGAAAGTGCCTCTAAGAACGGGCAAGATTTATACATACATTTTTCTGGCCCACTAGAAACAGCAGTGTTCACGGTGTTTGCCATCCCACTAACACTTTTCTGTTCTTCGCTCTTCCTTTTCACTTGGTATTCCCAAATGCCTTCCAAACTCCAGGAAATAAAAGAAACAGTGGTTTAATGGGGCATTGGAAATGCTTAACTTAAATAAATGACATTTTAACAATAAACTATTAGAACTACTGTGTGAAAACTAATTTAACTCCTTGCAGCAATAATAGCTTGGCAACTGTGTAAGAACTCACATTAGGAACTGCAAATCAACTGTCCAGAAGAAGTCTTTTCCTAAATCCAGATATAAGGTATAAGGAATGTAAGATGTTTGGGTGAGGAAAAGGGAGTAAAGGTCACACAGGCCGCCTGGTGGCAATGTGTCAGAGAAGGAGCCAGAGCTTTGGGAAAAGCGAGGCTCACTGCAACACTGCAGGAAATCTTTGTGACACACTGGTGTGTCACGAAACAATGATTGGGTATCACTAATGACAAGCATTTCACTTAATGGTTTGGAATTCTGGATATACTACATAGCCTGCCCAACTACCCAGAACAAAGCAGAATTAGACCTGGGAAATCACCCTAGTCTCCCAGTCCTGAAAGAATTATCATCACGTTGGATCCAGCAAGCTGAGTTATGAGCTACTCTTCTCTTCTGAGGTTCCTGGCTCCTAGTTAACTGGTCACATCTCCTGGGTGAGCACCTACTCTCACTGGTTTTGAAATGAATATTAAAAATAAAAAAATCTTTAGACTGGGTGAGGTAGCTCACACCCGTGATCCCAGCACTTTGGGAGGCCAAGGCCGGTGAATTGCTTGGGCTCAAGAGTTCAAGACCAGCCTGGGCAACATGGCGAAACCCTGTCTCTACAAAAAAATACAAAAACTAGCCAGGTGTGGTGGTGCACGCCTATAGTCTCAGCTACTCAGGACGCTGAGGTAGGGGGATCGCTTGAGCCTGAAGGTTGAGGCTGCAGTGAGCTGAGATTGTGCCACTGCACTTTAGCCTGGCCCACAGTGTGAGACCCTATCTCCAAAAAAACAAAACAAAACAAAACAACTTTAAAACAAGTTTGTTCACAGTTATGAGAACCTGAGAACCTGAGTTCACTGAATTCAAGTTTGCAGCAACAAAATTCCATTTTCAGTTTCACAATTAAACCAACTGAAATTTGGTCCAAATAACAAACATTAAGTGACACTGAGGTATAATTTTGATTCCTGGATTTACATAACTTATGTCAATGTTAAAGTGAAAAATAGGCTTCCTTTATGAAAGACACATTTGGTAAGCCACACTGCCTACACAAAATTTTCTGATTCTGATTCGCAGAAATGTGGCTTGGCTTTGGAGACTGTTCTTTTACATATCATATCTTCACAGTGCTATCTTAAAGCCTTTTAGCAACAATTCATCATAAAGTGAATTTTAATTCCCAAGTATATTTTAATATCAATCTTTCAACACAAAGCACTATAATTTCAAAGCAGTTTGGAATATCTAGGAACATGTCTATGCAACTGAAGTGTGCTTCCTCAAGTATGGCATTGTGCAACCCTCGTTTACTTTGGATTATGTGATAAGGACTCAGCTCCTAATCATTTTAATCTCACATTTTTTATGACCCTTTTGTTTAAAGTCAATATTTTAATTGGCATATATCAAGATCTGAATGGATCTTGGATTAGAAATTGCTTTTAAATTGAGAAAAGGGCATATACTAGTTCAAATGACTTCGATATGAGCACAGGAGCCAAATTTTCACTGTAGTAGAGGAGATTGTTATAAAATAAAACTTTTAAAAGTAACGAAATAACATTCAATAGAAAAACTGTAGTCGCAAGTTCATGAGAAGTGTTTAGCTGATACAGGAGTCTAGTCCATTTAAAAACCAAATAAAAACCTCTACAACTACTGCTTTGGGCAATACATATATATTAAATTCAAAAATATTTTCAAAATCTTACTCTAGCCAATAGTTTCAATCCATCAAATCACCAACTATTTAATCAACATTACTAAACAATAGGGCATGAGTGTGAGCTCCTTTTCCCCCAACTTTGCTCACCTAAAACAAATAAACATGAAAGAAAGAGCCTTTGACGGAGATAGCAAGAAAGAAAAACAGCAATGCACAGGTTAGAAAGAAGTCTCTAACAGTGCTACCCATTAGAATTTTCTGTGATGATGAAAATATTCTACATCTGCGCTAATACGGTGGCCTCTAGCCACATGCAGCTAATGGGCACTTGAAATATGGCTAGCATAACTAAGAAACTTAATTTTTAATTTTAAGTAATTTAAATTTAAATAGGGTTTGTGGCTACCGTATTAGACAGCACAGGCTTATAATTAACTAAATCCCTGAAAAATGAAACTATTATTTAAGATCAGTCAAATATGGCAATTATCTTGTGGCCAGCAGGAGTCTAGAATTATTTTTATCTGATGGTTATCTGATGATCTTTAAAAATCTTTACTAAATCAGCCATGAAAAAGAGCTTGGACTACAAATAAATAAAAGGAGCTTTGAATTCCTGGTCAAAGACAGCCAGAAATGGTAAGAATCCCAGGGCAGAAAAGACAAGCCCAGCCCTGACTCCTATTGTTACTGTTCTGCCATGTCACCCAGCTTTTCCAGGAATTAGACATTTAAAGGGGACTGGTATTTTAGCCAGGGCAGTTCAACATGACCCCAACTTTCTATAGAATAAGCAGAACCAAGCAGAAATGAAAAGAAAGATCTTGCTAACTTTCTATGGAAAGAGTGGGGTTATTTTAAACTATCACTATGCCTTAACTAAATAACCTACTGGACATACACTCTATTGAGACCATGAGCCCCTTATGAGGGACATATAAATATTTAATTGGGTTTTTTTCTCTCTTTTTTTGGTATACCAACAATTTTTTAATCATACAGTTATTATGCCTTATGTGTGGGTCCTAAATACTTTTATTCATTTAAGTTTCACAAACACTGAGGTAGGTGGAGAAGAAATTATTCTCCTCATTTTATAGATTAAAAGAAAGGCTTGAAGTTAAGTGATTTGCCAAAGGTGACCTGAACATCAGTCCTCTGATTGCTATTCCATGTCTCTTTCTTCAGAGTATTTAATAAAGTGACAATTATATAGTATACTTTATTGTTTAATATTTGGAATACAATAGGAATGGCAGATTTTTACACTGTCCAAGACTTAGGCTTTTCTTTGTATTTGGGAGGACCTTTTACGTTAGAATTCCAGCCTTATTATTTCTGTCAAAAAAGGCACTTATTTTCAAGATCATCTCTGGCTATGAGGAAAGAAACCTATACTCCTCATATAAAAAGTATGGAAAAGCAAGAAGTTATATGAGCAACTGAAATAGAATGACAGAAAATCTTGAATTATTTTAGGTCCAGACTAAATTAATCTTCTTTGCCTAAATTTCCTAGCACTCAAGAATGCATTCATTATAGTATCCTAACGACTTAGAGTGTGTAACTGTTCCATCAATAGCCAAGTTATTATTTAATGAGAATGGATAATTTGACTGAGGTACAGAGGAGCAGGAGACGTTCTGATGAACATTACAGGATTCATCAAGTCACCTCCATGAGTCCACGAGATTATCAATAAAGCTTTCATGATTGCTACTTGACTGGAAAAAAGTTAAAGTCACCAGTTTAACTGCTACAGTGGTCCCTTTCAACTTAAGTAACATATGTAAGTAACTGTGACAGATAATCTCCCAAGAGCCACTGTCAATTCCTTCCTTTCTGGTACTCACCTGAAAAGGTAGAATCTACCTCATCTCTGCTCGGATTTGGGCTAGCATGGTGAGTTGCTTTGACCAATAATGTGTGGTGGAGGTGATGTTGCTCCTGGCAGCTTATTTCTCTCCTCTTGGAAGCTGACCACAAGGTAAAAACTGCAACTATCTTGAGACCACTGACCTGTGAGAAAGGCCAAGCTATCCATATAGAGACATAAATGCTAACAACAAAGCAAGAGGCACCAGTTATTGAAAGGTAAACCTTCCTAATATTCTAGCCCATCCAAGCTGCCTGCTGAATGCAGCCCACTGACTCACCCAGATGACATGTGGAACAGCCAACCGCCCCTCCAAATTCCTGAGCCACAGAATCATGAGAAATAAGAAATCATTACTTTTTTAAGCCACAAAGTTTTGGGTTGATATGTTATCTATTACTTTACTTGATTACCAAGCTTGCTGCTTCTCCTTTTTATTCTGAATTTTAAAAGTAACTTGAAAAGTAGTAATTTCTCTTTCTTTCATTCTTAATACAAGAACTAACTTTTCAGTTGTCCGTTTTCACTCAAGTTTAAATATGACTGAACACAAATATTTCCGAGGGTGCTGCTGTCATGGAAAAGGCCCACCCAGACAGAAAGCTCATCCCTGAGGTTTTCTGCTACATTCGTCTCATTCTTATTGCCACCACCTACTAAAAATAAAATTTTAAAGGAGCTAGCAGAGTAATGAGTTCCTGGAAAAGCATAGCCTCCACTTTCACACTGTTTGAAGACAATGTGTTTAGCAAAAGAATCTGCAGCTAAGGTCTTTATACAGAAATTTGAAGGGCAAAGAAGAAAAATAACCAGATAAACCTGGGGAGCATAGCTAGAGAAGTCTACAATGCTCAAAGGGAATACTCTCCAAGGTAAAACCTACTGTATGGTGCCCCATTCATTTAGCCTGGACCCTGGAAGAGTGATGTTAAAGGAAAGAAAGAAAAGTTGCATAGAAATAGAATAGCAAATTGACAACTACTGTCCCAAAGGCCACCATTCCAGAACTTCATGGTTGCCCTTAGGGACACCTAACTTACCTCCACCACTGCCACCTGCTTCATTTTTGGTCTAGTTTGTTGCTCCCAGCTGAGCCCTTCTAAAGTAACTCTTGGGAAGGGAGAAGTGCAAAGCCTAGATTGTTCTCATTTTTCTTGAAGTCCCTCCCAGTTTCGCACAATTAGCAAGAATAGTATATAATCCATAGGAAAGTAATATAGAATCCATAAAGCTGTCTACCTAATGCCTCACTCAATTTCAAAAATTGCCAGTTCTGTCAGAAATGTCAACACTCCAATCAAGCATTCACTGCACAGAATCTTCATCTTTCTATCAGTAACAGTGAAGGAGTAACAGATGTTGAAATATGACCAACTTTGTGGCTGACAAATGAATCTTGAAATGTCCATAACAATATGAACAAAGGCAGTAAGTGAATACGACACTTCTTCTGGATCCACTTCCCAAGAGTTTGATGGACACTGTCTCAGAACATTTTTGCATCTTAAGAATGTATAACATAGAAAATGTTCAAATTCTGAGGGCTACAGATACAAAGGAATGGTCCATATTGCCTGTGCTACACATAGCTGTCATTCAGGAAAAATCACAGGCACTGATTTTCAAGGGACCTGAGTTATATGTCACAGTTTTTCTAAAATCAAGTTCCAATTATCACCATATTAGACACTACCTCATTTAAGGGATTAATGATATACAAGTGAAATTCTCTAAAACAGTTTCTAAAAGCCTGACTCTTAAAAGGCAGGAGAATCACCTTGTTCCTACCACTTTTACTCCTGTGATCAGGGAGATTAGCTGAGATTTTTGACAGGACTTGGACAAAAACTAAGAAATGCCTTAGGTCCTCCTGTTCCTACCATTGTGGGAAGGGAAGACATCACTTTGATGTTGATACCCTCTCTGACTTCTCAAGTCCTTTTTCTTTTCAGTAGCATTGAAAGCATTCAGAAGTCAAGAATATTCTTTGAGATCATTATGAGACTCCATAGGGAAATCAAGTTATATAAAAAGTCTATTGTTTATGCAGACGAAAGGCAATCTTTGGAGGCTCAATACTTTCTTGTAACTGCGAACATAAAAGATTTATCTTTCTCCATTAGGAAGCCTGACCACATGAACTTCACCTCCTATCTGAGGCAGGACCCAACATCCCTGGCCTCAAGAAACAGTGTACAAGAACAATTCTGACACCTAAAATGAATCCAGCATCCCTGACTTGAGGATGCTTTCACCTCAGTTCCACCTTCAGCATACACTCACCAACTGATCTTTCATCCATCATTTGACTCCCAAGCTGGAGAACACCTGAAATACCCCAGGAAGGATCTCCATGTACCACCTTCTCCACTGGATGAGGCATGAAAGTCGCCATATTTACTGCTAGCAAAGCCCATCCCCATCTCTCCCCAACCCTTACCAAAATCTAGTCACTCTAAAATGGCCTCTCCAGTGATGTCCCTAGATCTGCTGGTACAGAAATGGAAATGTACAGTACTTTCCCTTTCCATTTCCTTAGTAGGTTGTTGACTCGAGATCACTCTCTGTAACATTCTTTCTAGGGATTCTTATAGCACAGATATATTTGTGCACATTGTAGGCAGCTATCACCTTCTCCCAAGAAATCTCACCTACAACATCTCACATCCTCTAGGTTTCCATCTTGGATTATTCATCAGTGTGCAATCATTTTAGTGGGGGAAGGTAGATTCTTTTTGCTTTTAAAAAAATGATATATAATTAACATAGAATAAAATACATAGATCTTAAGTGTTCAGTTCATGAGTTTTGACAACCATATACAGTTGTGTAACCACCACTGAAAACAATACATGAGACATTTCCTTCCATGAGTGTTCCCTCATGTCCCCTTCCTGTCAATGCCCTCTCCAACCACTGTCTGACGTCTGTCATCATAGAGGAGTTTTGCCTGTATCTGGATTTCATGTAGATGAAATCATAGGATAGACTTTTTTTGCAACTGGCTTCTTTCACTTGGCGTGTTTTTGAGAGTCATTAATATTGTTGCTCCAATCAGTTGCTAGTTATTTTTTTATTGCTAAGTAGTATGACATTTTAAGATAATTTGTTTACCCATTCTCCTGTTAATGGACATTTGGATTGCTTCCAGTTTGGGGCTTTAAAAATAAGGCTGCTAAAGGCTGGGCGTGGTGGCTCACGCCTGTAATCCCAGCACTTTGGAAGGCCAAGGCGGGCGGATCACGAGGTTAGGAGATTGAGACCATCCTGGCTAACATGGCGAAACTCTGTCTCTACTAAAAATACAAAAAATTAGCTGGGTGTGGTGGCAGGCGCCTGTAGTCCCAGCTACTTGGGAGGCTGAAGCAGAAGAATGGCATGAACCCGGGAGGCAGAGCTTGCAGTGAGCCAAGCCAAGATCACACCATTGCACTCCAGCCTGGGCGACAAAGAGAGACTCAGTCTCAAAAAAAATAAATAAATAAATAAATAAATCAGGCTGCAAAACATCTTTCTGTAAGTCTTTCTTTGTGAACCTATGTTTTTATTTCTTTTTGGTAAATACCAAAGGGTGGTATTCTGGATCATACAAGGTAAATGTATTAAATGTATGTTTAACTTTTAAGAGGGTGGGCACAGTGACTCACGCCTGTAATCTCAGCACTTTGGGAGGCCAAGGCAGGAGCACTGCTTGAGCCCAGGAATTCATGACCAACCTGGGGAACATGGCAAGACTGCATCTCTACAAAAAATTTAAAAAATTATCTGGATATAGGGGCATGTGCCTGTAGTTGCAGCTACTAGGGAGGCTAAGGCAAGAGGATCTCTTGAGCCTAAGAGTTTGAGGCTGCAGTGAGCTATGCTCACACCACTGCACTACAGCCTAGGCAACAGAGCGAGACAAAAATTTTATAAGAAACTGTTGAACAGTTCTCTAATATAGTTAGACCATTTTACATTCCCACTATGATTAAGAATACCAAATACTATACATCCTCCCTAACATTAGGTTTTGGCTGTCTTTCTTATGTTACCTATTCTAGTGAATGTGAAATGGTCTCGAATTATGGCTATAATTTGCATTTTCCCCGATATCTAATGACGTGAACCACCTTTTTCAAGGTTACTAGCCATTCATGTATCTTCTTTAGTGCAGTGCCTTTTCAAGTCTTTAATTGGATTGTTTGTCTTTTTATGGTAGATTTGTAGAAATCCTTTATGCATTCCAGATCCAAATACTTTGTCAGATATATAAGCTATGAACATTTTCCAAGTTGGAAACTGTCTATTCAGTTTCTTAAAGATAGCATATTTTGGTAAGCAGAAATGTTTAATTTTGATAATGTCCAATTTCTCAATTTTTTTGTTTATGATTTGTGCTTTTTGTGTCACGTGCAAAAAAGTTTTGCCTACTCTGAGGTCACAATGACACGTTTCCATGTCTTCTTCTAGAAGATTTACAGTTCTGAGTTTATATTTGGGTTTATAACTCAATTCAAATTAAATTTTTAGTATAGAAATAGGCATAACATTTCATTTTTTTCCTAGAGAGACTGCTTCTTAGTACTACATTTGCCTGTAGTTTGGGAAATAGTAGTATCCAGTGTATTTGAAACATAATTTAAACACCTTAGTTTACATATAAGCTGTACATGCCCACGCCATGCTGATTTTATTTTCTGCTGCATTCAATATTCTAGTAGAACTAGCCATCCCAATACTGAGAAGTATTACAAGGATAGATCATTTAAACTGCACATCCTACAGCAGCTAGAGACTTTGCGTTATATAAATATTTCACTTTGATTTTTTTAAAGCAGGAGCTCAGATATAAAAAGACTCTTAGGTTCTAATTTTAGTGAAAGTCTTAAAATTTGACTCATAAGTACAACTATTTAGAATGAAATGTTTCTAAGTGTAAAATATCCATGACTTGTTCCTGTACTCGAAATGGAATAGAGAGGCAACAGGAGGCCCAACTCAGGCAGCAGAAGGCAGGAAGGAACAACTGCCTGTTAGGGCACTAAGGGAACTCATGGGCAATTTCTTTCTTTTTTTCTCTTTCTTGTTTCTTTTTAAACCCTGCCTGCCAAATAAAAATGACCTTGAGACCGGGCGTGGTGGCTCACGCCTGTAATCTCAGCACTTTGGGAGGCAGAGGCGGGTGGATCACTTGAGGTCAGGAGTTCAAAACTAGCCTGGCCAACATAGTTAAATCCCACCTTAACTAAAAATAAAAAAACTAGCCAGACGTGGTGGTAGGCTCCTCTAATCCCAACTACTTGGGAGGCTGAGGCAGAAGAATTGCTTGAACCCAGGAGGTGGAGGTTGCAGTGAGCCGAGATTGCATCATTGCACTCCAGCCTGGGTGACACAGTGAGATCTTGTCTTAAAAAAAAAAAAAAACCTTGACTTATGCAGAAAGGGAACACAGCTCCACAGCTCCTCCTCTGGACTCAGAAGGAGCCCAGAAGAACTGAAGACAGCCTCATAGTATAATGACAATCATGAAAGATTTGAGAATCAGTTAAGCATGTGATATAGTTTGAATATTTGTCCCCACCCAAATCTCACGCTGAAATGTGATCTCCAGTATTGGAGGTGCAGCCTGATGGGAGGTGTTTGGATCGTGGGGATGGATCCCTCATGAATAGCCTGGGCCATCTCCTGGTGATGTGTGAGCTCTTGCTCTGAGTTCACAGTGAGATCTGGTCATTTAACAGTGTACGGCACCTCCCCCAACCCCTACTCTTTCTCTCTGGTTCCTGCTTTCGCCATGTGAAGTGCCTGCTCCCACTTTGCCTTCTGCCACGAGTCAAAGCCTCCCCAGAAGCTAAGCAGATGCCAGTGCCATGCTTCCTGTACAGCCTGCAGAACTGTGAATCAATCAAACCTCCTTTCTGCATAAATTACCCAGCCTCAGATATTTCTTTAGAGCAATGCAAGAATGGCCTAGTGTGCTTTCTGTCACATTTTAATTCAAATTCCATTAACAGAAGAAATAGAATATTGGCCCATGAATTAGGCCACTCTACTTTACTTGTAGAGTTTCTGTACTTGTAGTACTTGTACTTCTGTGCTTGCAGAAACTCTACTTGTAGTTTCTAGTAAGATGTCAACTGCTCTCTACTTAGCTTTCCCAGACACTAACTAAATGGGGATGTCTTTGACCCCAAACTCTCTTTATGAAGAGTCCAAAGATTACTGAATTTCTTGTTATGAATGAAGTACTTTGATTTCCACAGTAATAAGGTCTACAACAACATTCTGTTTTTTATTGTACAGGTAGAAAACCAGTGTGTGTGTGAGTATAAGAGCTAAGTGGGAAAATGGAACAACTTCTTTACAAATATTATAAACTACATTTTATAAAACAGAACACACTCTATTCCCTTATATTTAAGCATCTATCAAGATTCATGGAGAAATTTTTCAAGGCATACTCTGAATCCTGATGCCAAAAATCATTTGATATGTAAACATAAAGTACGTGGAGACCACATATATAAAATCATAAAGTCTCAGCTAAAAGTACAAATATCTAGTAACATATTTATTAATAATAACTAACGTTTATTGAGCACTTTATAAATGCCATGTACTGTTCTGTGTACTTTGCATGTCTTACTTAATTCATTTATTCAACATGATAAAGCTGTGAAATTACTATCGCTATTCTCAGTTTACAGAAAACCGAGAAACAAAAAGGGTAACTTGCCCCACATTGCATTCAAACTCAAGCAGTCTGACTCCAGAACCCACTGTCTTTGTGCTGTGGACTGAACTGTGCCTCCCAAAAATGGCTATGTTGAAGCCCTTACTCCTACTATGACTGTATTTGGAGATAGGGGCTGTAGGAGGTAATTAAAGTTAAATGAAGTCAAAGGCTGGGGTTCCAATGCTACAGGTCTGGTGGCCTTACAAGAAGAGGAAGAGAGAGGAAGAGATCCCCCAACCCCAGCACCAAACACACATGCACTAAGGAAAGACACGTGCGCACATAGCAGGGAGACGCCCTCTGCAATCAGGAAGAGCCCTCTCTAGAACCTGACCATGCTGGCACCCCAATCTTGGACTTCCATCCTCCAGAACTGTGAAAAAATAAATTTCTGCTGTTTAAACCACCCAGTCTATGGTATCTTGTTATGGCAGCCCGAGCAGACTAATCAATCCACTCTGGAAATTTCCCTTCCCAGAGACTTCCAAATAAGGGGAGAATCAGAAAGAATGTAAGATCTAATTTTTATTCCACCTATAATTTCTTCTCATACTAGTAAACTTGCCCCCTTTTACCTTTTCACAGGGTACTAAAAGCAACTGAGAAACTGAAACCTTATTGGATTTTATCATTATAAATATTCATAGATATTTTTAAATATTTAGATTAAATATTAAATATTAAATAATACACGCAGGTTAAGACATGTTTACCACATTGATCTTCACAAAAGAAACATATAAAAGCTTCTGATCAATATAAATGTAAAAGTTTCTGGTCAGATTTTTAGCATAACTAGATTTTCAGGCAATGCCTCTGGGACTAAAATGGAATAAGAATGAAGACCTCAAATGATTGCTGTTACAGTGTTCCTGATTCATTAAAAATAATCACAAAGCATTACTAGCAATGCCAAATCTCTAGCATTCTGATCAGTGAAAGGAATTATCGGTGTCTAAAAGGTCTTTGTCAACTCTAACATCTATAAACATTTAAGTGGTATTGAGCAGATTCCATAATCTGATCTGCTTTTAACTGTGGAAATCAATGCAGTTATTAAGAAGCTATTTGAATAATTCATGTTGTAAGTGAAGGCCTTCAGAGTAGCCATAATGTGCCTGCATCTTAATGGTATTTTAAATAAAGTTGTCTCTTGCTACAATGCATATTTAGTAAGCAAGACCAATCCCCATCCATCAGTTCAGAGGCAGTGATGGGAGAAATTCTGACAGTTTCAGAGGAACAACTAAGCTATCTGTTTTTTACAAATAAGGGAGTTAAGGGAAAGTTTCTTCTCCCAAAATCTCAGAGGAAGATAGTATCTGCCTTTTCATTCACCCCACAGCCTTGCTGCTGAGGTCTGACATTCTCTTGGAGATATCGTTCAGTGATATCATTGCAAGGTCCATCTGGCTATGTTAACTGGATTAAACGCATATCCATCAGCTCCAAAAAAAAAAGTATTAAGTGTCAAGTGGTTAACTCTAGGTAAAGACATTTGGGCAAGAATAGCTTGCTTTCTTTGAAAGTTTTTCAGCCTTATATCATTATCATAACTTTTCCTTCACATTGAAATCAGAGTTTAAATAACATCCACCTACAAAAAGTTTTACATTTCAGACAAGCATCAAAGAATATGAGACTATAAGCAAAGGCTCCAAAAGTTACCTAGTCCCAGCCTCATCCAATACTTGAACCCTGTCTATGACAGATCCTCCATGTTAAGAACCAGTCTATTTGAACTCTTCCTATTCATAAACTCATTGCCATCTTCTCCGGGATTGGCCGACTGCTCTTCAGGCAATTATGACAAAGTTCCTCCTTATGCTGAGCCCACATCTGTCTCCCAACGCTTCTACCTGTTTGTTCTAACTCATCCTTAGAGGTCACTTAGCCAAGTAGGACACCTCTTTTACTTGCGATCCTTTCTGACACTTGAAGGTAGAGATTATGGTCTCTCTGTTTCCTCTTAGGCCAAGCGTTCTCAGCATCTTCGCTTTTCTCATGCTCTGTCCACATTCATGGACACATCAACATCAATGGAAGGGTCTAAGTTACATACTTTTGGAAATCGTGTATGTGAGAGAACCCACTGGACATGTCCACTATCAAAACTTATCTCTATTATAAGAAATTGTTTCTGTTTTAAACTAATTACCCGATACAGGCTAGCTCCTTTTCTTTTGTTTGTCCACCCCATTTTACTCCCCATTCCTCGGATTGCTGTCCCCTCCGGTTGACAGGGCTTTCCTCTCCCATCCCACAAAACATTCCACGTGCTTGCCTTGACTTTCCTCTCCATTCTCGTCATGAATACGGCCCTCTACTGCTGCTGTGCCCTGGCCACACCAGACTACTGATTGGCGCCTGAAAGTTCCAAGCTTTCTTCCCACCTCATGCTATTCTCCACCAGGAATACCTTGCACACCTTCTTCATGTAGCTAATGTTTACTCCAGGCAGGCAGCCTGAGAATGCAAAGTAGAGTGTGTTAATCAGTACAGATGAAGTACTTAGAAATAACTTTCAAATCTTAAGGACATAGTGAAAGTTTACTTCTCATTTATATTCCAGTTCAATACTCCAGGGACAGGAACAGTATTTCTAGGTGGGCAAGTGAGCTGCACACGGTCATCCTTCAAGGTCCAATAATGTGGCCACCTTCTATACTTGACCTCCAAGGTCACCTCAGAAAGTGAAGAAAGATCATGAAGGCTTGTACAGGAGATTTTATGCCCAAGCCACGATGTGGTATATGTTCCTTCTGCCCACATTCCACTTACCACAACTCAATCATAGGCCTCCAAACTTACCGCAAAGAAGCTAAGAAATGGAGCTGCAGGAAGAAAGTGAAACAGGGTTGCTACATCCATAACTCTATTTTGTTCTTCATGAAAGTCTATGCTTACTGATATTATTAGAACTGGTATTTTAAAAATGATACAAGAATATACAGTATTAGAAAAGGATACTTATAAAAGGATGAAAGCACTGCTCCACTGGGTGGTGAAATTCTGCGTTATTTGTTTCTTTCCCCAGCTGAACTGTAAGTTCCTGGAGGCCAGCAATGTGGCCTTTATTTTTATACTGCTAGAATGTAGTACAGGACATTCCTGCCACAGATGTCCGTTTATACTTGAGACAGCATGAATGACTCTTTGTCTATTCTTTCTGCAATTCCTAACTAGATCGCTAAAATGGTACTTGAAAATCCAAAGATCAAGAGACACTGGGGCATGCTCTTCTGAGAGCTGGGGGTCAAGAGATGCTGCAGTAGCTCTTACAGAGAACTGGATGATGCCCTTGATAACCATGCGGAAGATACAGCCATCTCCCTTCCCCAAGACTCTGATCTGACTCTTACTCATCACTGAATCCTTAGCACTCAACACTCTTAGAGGGTTGAATAAATGTAAAACACTGAAAAATATTTTTATAAATAAGCTAATCAGACCATAGGCTATGTTAACTTTCATTTTCATGCCCAAAGTAACAAAATATGATAACAGGAGCAGCCATAAAATGCTGTCAAACAGTTAGTTTTTACTGACTTATAACAATTATCTTTATATCCTTTTATAATATTGTCTATTCTTATATTCTTTCCATAATATAAGCTCTAATACATTGTAGTCTAATAATTATTTTAGAAAGTTGTATTCATTTTTAAATAAAGTGAAACGGTAGAAATCACTTGACTACTTGAAGATCATTAACCCAGTTTGTAATAGTGGTGGTTTGTTTTGCAGATGTACATAGAATGCCTTCTTCCTTTGGATTAAATCATTACAAGCTGCGATATCATCATTAGGAAACTGCAAAAGCAGGAAACGCTGTCTTCCTTTTCCAGTCTATAATTAAACAGGAAGACAAAGATAAAGACTGAAGTAGCTCCCAAGCCAATATTTTGAAACTTGCATTGACCTGACTTAAATACTTTACTTAATACTATGACTGATTTTTGATAAGAAAACAACAACAACAACAACAAAAACCCAAGTATCTAGAACTAGAAAAAGGACAGGCGCAGTGGCTCATGCCTGCAATCGCAGCACTTTGGGAGGCCAAGGCAGGAGGATCACTTGAGGTCAGGGCAACATAGTGAGACTCCATCTCTACAAAAAAAAATATAAAAATCAGTCAGATATGGTGCTGCATGCCTGCAGTCCCAGCTAGTTGGGAGGCTGAAGTGGGATCCCTTGAGCCCTGGAGTTTGAGGCTGCAGTGAGCTGTGATGAGCACTACTGAATTACAGCCTGGGTGACAGAGAAAGACCCTGCCTCAGAAAAACTAACTAACTAACTAAATAAATAAATACTAGAGAAAATTTCATAACATGTTTATTTTCTTGGTGTTTTTGTATTAATTGTCAAAGAACGAGTCAGTATCTCAAAATTTATCTGCTGTGTTAAACCAATTTAAATGTTTGCTCTTTGAATGTTGGTTGTTTTGTTCAAAATATCCATGATTAACCCTGGTAAGTGTTCACCTTCCAGTGCCTTCACAGTTTTTCTCTCCTTTGATAAATGAAATAAAGAAGCAACAGATCCAAAACCAATCCAAAAAAAGTATTTCCTTTAGAATATACAAGTATAATCTGTATTTGGATTAAAATGTAAATATCAATAATTTATCATTTTGGTAGTAAAATAACCCTAGTGTGCTCTTTATTAGTAATTTTCAGATCTAATTAAACCCAATGCATCAGACAAAATACAGAAGTAAAACGTTTAATGTGGCACTACTTTATCTTTTTTTTTTTTGAGACAAGAGTCTTGCTCTGTCAGTCAGGCTGGAGTGCAGTGGTGCAATCTTGGCTCACTGCAACCTCCATCTCCCGGGCCCAAGCAATTCTCCTGCCTCAGCCTCCCGAGTAGCTGGGATTACAGGCGTGTGGCACCACTCCCAGCTAAATTTTGTATTTTTAGTAGAGATGACAAGGTTTCACCATGTTGGCCAGGCTGGTCTTGAACTCCTGACCTCAGGTAATCCACCCTCCTCGGCCTCCTAAAGTGTTGGGATTACAGGCATGAGGCACCGCACCTGGCCAATGCAGCATTATCTTTAAAAATCATCCTTTTATTATTTCCATCTAAGTTTTTTTTCAAATTATAAAATCTTATATTTAAGTTTTATTTAACTAGTGAAAACCAAATAAAACCTGAATAAAAGCAAACCTGAACCCCTTAAAAGAGGCTGTACAAAGAATTTAAGTATCAGTCATGGCAGGACTAGAGTCCTTGTCATCTGGACCTCCATGGGGATGTGATCTAGTTTGAGGCCTAGAAAATGAGATCAGTTATGAGAAGGCTCCATGGAATTAATGGAACTTACAGGAGATGGAAAAAAAAGAAAGATATAGATTGATCTGGAGGCCTCTGAGCTCCCAGGAAATCCCAAAGTCCTCATCTAAAGGTCCCAGGGCTGTCACAGTGAGCTAATAAGTAGTCGTTCCTTATCCATGGGAGATGGGTTCCAGGACCCCCAGAACACACCAAAATCCCCAGATGCTTAAGTTCCTTATATAAAATGACATAGTATTTGCATATAACCTAGGGACATCCCCCCGTATATTTAAATCATCTCTTAATTACTTATATTAATAACACATAATACAACATAAATGCTATGTAAATAGTGGTTATACTATATTTTTGTTGTATTGTTATTCGTTGTTAATTTTTAAAAATATTTTCAATCTGTGGTTGTTCAATTCATGGATGCAGAACCTGCAGATAGGGAAGGCCAACTGTATTCCCTTCCAAGGTGTGCACTTTTACAGGTCAGTGCAACAGGCTTAGACTGACCTTATTACAAGAACGGTGATCAAAAGTGTTAAGTGCTTGGTTAACTGAGCACCCTACTACATACTAGGTAATCACAAAGCTAAGCACTGGAGGGTATAGCAGAGAACAAGACAGACATACTACCTGCTCTCACAGGGCTTACAGTCCAGCAGAGAAAACTGGCATTCATCAAACAAGTACGAACATGACAAAAGTCTCCCAGGAGAAATTAGGAGCTTATGAGATCACATTACAGGGGCTCCAAACTTGGTGAGGGAAGTGATAAGCTGTGATATTTACATTTGCTCAAGTCACTTAACCTTGTAATACCTTAGTGTCTTCATCTGTAGGATGCGGTAATAGTAGTGCTTACCTTACAGGACTCACGTAAGGATTAACAAAGCACTAACCACAGGGACAAGCACTGGATAGGTGACTGTTGTGTGTTTCTGCAACTACTGCTATGATGATGATGATGGTGATGATGCTTATTATTAGTATTACTATTGGCTTGAATAGGGAATAAAAGTTTGCCAGGCAAAAGGGGGAGAACAGAATAGCAGGGGGAACTAGTCCAGAGAGAAGAAAAACAACACGTGCAAAACCCTGGAGATCCAAAAGGTTGTGGTGCCTCCAGATGGATAGAATTAAGGCCTACAAAAAGGAAATAAACTAGAGGTCTCTAAAAGGGAGGATCCTTCTGGATCCTTTCCAAAAGTTTCCCTTCTCACCCTTACCATCGTAAAAGCATTTCCCCTTGACTCTGCTTTTCTTTCCACATACCATATTATGATCTTTCTTTTCTTTTTTATAATTTTCTGCATTTTCCAAATTATCCCTGTAAGCATGCGTTACTTTCATAATTTAAAAAAAAAGAATTTTAAAAGTGATCCCTTCTTTCTTTCTCTCCCCATAACAACCTCACTTCTGCCAAATTTGACTTGTATTCATTGCCCTCTTATGTCACTTCCCACTCGCTCAACAATGCATTGCCACCACTTCAGCATCAAGTTTCTCAAACACAGATCTGCTCTCTCTTTCCCATGCTTCGAACATTTCACGGCCTACAAAATAACACCCAAGCTCTTCAGGAAAATCACTCAAATGACCCAGAACCTCCATCCAATCTATCTTTCTCGTGTCATCTCCTACCACTCTTCTCCTTACCCACCCTTCTTCACAAGCACCCTCAGCCACGCGGAACTTCTCACCAATTTCCTGAATCCAGCCTACACTTTGGTGCCCCTCTACCTTAGCTCATGATAGTTTTATGCCAAGAGTGGCTTTCCAGCCTTCTCCAGCTAACAAAATTCACTCCTCCTTCCCAACCCACTAAGCTTCAATGTCATCTCCTCTATGAACGTTTTCTCTATTCTCTCCACCTTGCCCCCAAACACAAGCCCCTGCAATGACCTCTATGTTTATCTCCTGCTTATACTGAGTTCTATCAAAGTAGAAACCATATCTACTTTACCTGTATTGCTACGTCCAGATCATAACTCAATACATGTCTGTGTTGTTACTGCTCAAATTAAGACAATAATATAATAGTTTCTTTGAGGAAACCTCATGAGATGCAGACTGTTTAAACTAGACATAGAAAAGATGCAAGGACAACACACCATTTCAATTATTTACTCTTTTCATGCAATGTTACTTGAGTATTTACCAAGTTAGCACACAGTTACTGACTGCTTACAGTTTGTGCTAGGTACACAGTTGTGGATAAGATGCTAAAGATACTAAAGAAACACACAAATAAATGCATAGTTATAAAACGCAGTAGGTGCCATATAAAGAAAGAACAGGAGACCATGAAGGATGGCAACTTTGAGGTCCTGGGATACCAGGAAGGGCCTCTCTAATGAAGCAACTGGAACAATGCAAAGTGAAAGTGAAGGAGGAATTAACTATGTAAATAATGTGAGAAAGAGCATCCCAAAAGAAGGAGAATATACTGGGAGGTCCTGAGACAGGAACAATCTGGGCGTATGTAAGGAAGTGAAGGCCAGCATGCCTGGAACCTGGTGAACAAGAGGAGTGGCGAGTCAACCTAGAACTCCTCTAAGGAGCTAGCCCTGTAAAGAGTCATTAAGGGTTTCAGGTAGTGGGGGTGGGGCTGGGATGGTGACAGGATCAGATTAACATTTTTAAAATATCGCCATGAAATGAGCAATTGAAATTTCTTTTACGTAGAATTATTAGTGAGATGGAAAAGTTCTCCATTTATTTGATTTCTCAGTATATTTAGAATAATAATTATTTGAACATCCATCAGTAAATATTATATGTATCGGTCAAATATATGTCTTTGATCATTCTTAAAAGTTAAACTCAAATCACCTCTGTAGTTGTTTCTCTGAATAGTATACTTCAAGTATACAAGGTTATGGTGCAGATCCTGGTTCCTAGAATGCCACACTGTACACGCCATTAAACGTTTAATCAGAGTTATCATTCCAAAAAGTTTACAGCCTCTTGTCAAGAAAAAGACCAGTATCTGATGTCAATTGAAACTCAAATTTTTCATTTTTACTTCAGTTGAAAACCTGGCCTTTTCTACCTAAGCTGATGCTTTATAAATGGCAATATAAGACATGGTACAGGCTGTTATTTTTGTTTGTTTAGAAATGTCACAATCCTCTCTGTTGCGAACAAATTTGCTCAAGTTACAATTATGTCACAAAAAGTAGATAACATGTAGTATTATTTTTTAGAATGTTCTTGTGATATTTTGTTAAACCAAGAGAAATATTACAACTAAGAAGGGTGAGAGGAAAGAAGAAGAGAAATATAATTGCAGACTGAACAAAAATGAACAGGAACACACTTTCACGCTTCAGTTTATTAACTGTGGCTGGCAAGCAGTCATGCTGCATGGATACTATTTACTGCTTGGGAGGAAAATTGTGAACCTGCCTGGAGAGGACACCAAAGGAACATCCAAGCCAAGGAAAGAAAGAGAATGGAGAGAAAATTATAACCATCACATATAATGTAATATAAACTCCATTCCCAAGCTTTTTATGGGCAGTGATTTATCCATTATAAAAGCAACACTTGGGAAATCAGTGAAAGAAAAAGAAATACAGATCAAACAGGGCAGTAGAGATCAAGGACCTACAGGCAATGTGAAAAGAGTGGACCTAATAATTTCAGGAAAAAACAAACTTAAAAAGGTAAAATAGTAGTTGTAACATTGACAATACCATCACCAATAATAAATCCTAATGTATTTCGCACACACTACATGTGAACTACTGTGCTAAGTGCTTTCTATGGTTTGTCTGATTTAAATCTCTTCCCAGCTCTAGGGTGAGTCGTCTTTTTCCTTCCATTGGAAAGGTGAGGAAATTGAGGTTAAATCCAATGTCAGGAAGCTAGAAGGTGTACGTGAGGTCATCTGGCACTTTTGCAAAGGAATTCCAGGTAATTTTTTTTTATTATTTTTAATCTAGATAATTAAGGCTTAAATAAAATACAGTATAGATAGTTACCTTACTCCTTTTAATGGAAAGTTTTCTAAGCCATATTGTAAATTTTCCTTCTCTTCTAAACACAATAGCTTGAGCATAATTTAAAGTTCCCTTAATAATTCACAGTAGAATGAGCATAATTTAAACATTAGCTATCATGCTCTACTGTAAAACAGTCTCCAAGCTGCTAAGATATGTAAGGACAATTTGTTTCTTCACCACATGGAAGCGGAATGCTCTTCTGAGCTGTTCCTGTTTCTTGTATTTTGACTGTCTGTTCCCTCACTGCCAAGTGATCCACTCTCCAGCAACAATGTGCCCTCCCCTTCTTCCAATTTGGCTTCTTCTCCAACCTCCCCTTGAGCCACCCACTGCAGGCTGAATTCCAATCAGTTCAATTCAATACATTTTTCACAAAGTCTACTTTGACCTGTACTTGTTCTCTGTAAGGCTATTTTATCAACAGTGATAGTAGAGATAGTGTGCCAAACCAAACAAACAACAAAAAAACCTGGCACTTCTTTTCTAATAAACTTCAGCTAGCCAGATATGCGGTACTTTGTGTATCTTACTAGAGGCTGAAAAGATGGACAGGCCTGTGAATTAGCAGTAGTATCATTTTATTTTATTTATTATTATTATTTATTTATTTTTATTTTTATTTTTTTTTGAGACAGAGTCTTGCTCTGTTGCCCAGGCTGGAGTGCAGTGGCACCATCTGGGCTCACTGCAAGCTCCGCCTCCCGGGTTCACGCCATTCTCCTGCCTCAGCCTCCCAAGTAGCTGGGACTTCAGATGCCCGCCACCACACCCGGCTAATTTTTTGTCTTGTTAGTACAGACGGGGTTTCACTGTGTTAGCCAGGATGGTCTTGATCTCCTGACCTCGTGATCCACCTGCCTTGGTCTCCCAAAGTACCAGGATTACAGGCGTGAGCCACCGCGTCCGGCCTAGTATTATTTTTGAGACAAGAGTTTCGCTGTCGTTGCCCAGGCTGGAGTGCAGTGGCGCAATCTTGGCTCACTGCAACCTCCGCCTCCCGGGTTCAAGTGATTCTCCTGCCTCAGCCTCCCGAGTAGCTGGGATTACGTGCATGCGCCACCACGCCCAGCTAATTTTGTATTTTTGGCAGAGATAGGGTTTCTCCATGTTGGTCAGGCTGGTCTCTAACTCCCGACCTCAGGTGATCTGCCCACCTCAGCCTCCCAATGTCCTGGGATTACAGGCGTGAGCCACCGTGCGGTATCCTCATTTTGAAAGGAGTAAACTGAGGCTCAGAAATATTAAGGAACTCACTTAGGCTCTCACAGATGGTAAACAGCAGAGCTGAGATTTGAACGTGGTCTTCCTGATTCATGTTTCACTGCCGTAAATGCGGTGGGAGAAGGGAAACACAACCATTTCTTGCAGAACTAATAGCTTCAAGAAATAGCTACAATTTGCTTTATGTATTTGCTGTATGGTAAGTACTGGATAATATTACAGATTCATATTGAAATGCTAACATCATGAAAGATGATCTTACAATTTTATAAGGATTCAGAGCACAGACCAGAGATTGCTAAATAGGCAACATACAATATATGATCAGCTGGGCAGGGCTGCCTGTGCACTAACAGGTGACAGCTTGAACATCGCACTTTCACACATCGTGTGACCTTCTTGGTGCTTTCCTGGCATTCTCAGGTGCAGTTCACTACTTTTGAGGCAGATTATTGCATAAGGGTAAAAAAAATATGCAAAAAAATAAAGGTTTCTCTGACTCATAATTTTTTAAAATTATTTTTGGAGTTATTGGTTTGGTGGTGGTGGTGGTTGTTTTGAGACAGTGTCTCACTGTGTCACCCAGGCTGAGTAGTGTGATCATTGCTCACTGCAGCCTCAACCTCCTGGGCATAAGTGATCCTCCCACCCCAGCCTCCTGAGTAGCTGGGTCCACAGCTCCTTGCCAGCACACCCAGCTAATATTTTTATTTTTCATAGAGATAGAATCTCACTTTGTTGCCCAGACTGGTCTTGAACTCCTGGCCTCAAGTGATCCTCCTGTCTGGGCTTCCCAAAGTGCTGGGATTACAGGCGCCAGCCATAGAACCTGGTATAAAACTGTCAATATCTAAAAATTGGATCCAGAAACTTGCTACGGAAACTATTTTCAACGTCAAATTACATTCAAAAGCATTTCTTCCCAATTTATTCCTAAAGTTACTTAAATCTTTACACAGGATGGAGAGGTCTTCATACGGCAACCACACTCCATAAAACTACCTCAGATCTGTAATAAAAACTGTTGGTCACATCTTGGGTTCCTGGATGTCAGAAAATACTGACAAAAAGAAATTGCCACGCCAGGCGCGGCGGCTCACACCTGTAATCCCAGCACTTTGGGAGGCTGAGGTGGGTGGATCACCTGAGGTCAGGAGTTTGAGACCAGCCTGGGCAACACGGTAAAATCCCATCTCTACTTATAATACAAAACATAACTGGGCATGGTGGCACATGCCAATAATCCCAGCTACTCTGAAGGCTGAGGCAGGAGAATCACTTGAACCCGGGAGGCAGAAGCTGCAGTGAGCCGAGATTGTGCCGTTGCACTCCAGCTTGGGTAGCAAGAGCAAAACTCAGTCTCAAAAAAAAAAAAAATCTCCAAAGTCACTTTTTAAACATGAAGGCCAATAATGTATACTACATGCACAGAGTTGTGGAGAAATGGCTAACTGGATGGGGCAGGCCCTTACACTGCATTCACTTTAGATGCACACAGCCCTTACGTGCTGCTGTGACTTTTCTGTAGCCACAAATCAGAAGTGCTCAAGCAAAAATTGCATGAGTTCAAATAGTTCCTTAGTTTAGGCAGCACCTTGAGGATACTGTTTTGGAGAAAAGACCTAATACGCATCATACAGTCTAATCATTTTTTGTGATGCAATTATGTTTTGAGATTGTTTGGGTTAGGGTCGGTCTGTATTTATGTTCCAAATAATCCCATTAGTAGATGGTTTTCATTCATGTAAATTCATGCTTTATTTGTCTCATTTCTAGCACTGGCATATTTATTCCTGCTTCCCATAAGTATCTACTATTTAGAGAAAACACTGGGTGGCTTCCCAAGTACGTGACATTTAATTTCATGTTAGAAAAATAAACGGGACACCACACAAAGTACTATCATTCTTTCTGCTTCTAAGATTTACATTTAAAATGCTTTTACTTAATCCTCCATGATCTTTTTAATAGTGCAAATTCTTAAAAGATTAAATATATTTTGGGGAAACTTTCAAATCCTTAATTCTTAATAGCATGTTTCAAATAACTAAAAATGATACACATGTTAATCTTTTAAAATTTCAAGCAGAAGTATAAACCAACATAGGCATTATGTTTCTGACCTATTTAGAAAACATTTTCCTCTTTCTCCTCCACATTCATCATTATTAACTGTTGACCAAAATCATGTATTATTTCACATGTGACATGGTTACTCTTATTGCCTCCAGTGAGCAGGAGGTGTTTTATGACCAAAGTTCTCAATAAATAATTTTCTCCACTTTTCCATTACTTAGAAAGTAATGTTTCACAATAGGGTCTGACACTAACACTCCAAGCACAGCCAAGCACAGCCACAGTTTCACAATAGGGTCTGACACTAACACTCCAAGCACATTAGAGATTTACTAAATAGATGATCTAAGGTCTAATGCACATATCTTCTTTCTAAGAGATCAGTTCATCAATATTGATTGAACCCAATGTGCACAAAAGTATATATTAGGGACACAGGAACTTCCTCTAAACACCACTTTGCTTCAAGCTTAAGCCTGCTGAGCCAGGGGAGGATTTATGGCTTTTCCTACACCAGCATCATTAATTGGGGAAAATTCTGAATTACAATCTAACACACAACTCAATCCATTAACCTTGCACATAGGTTAAAACTAACCTCTGGGCCCACAGAAGACAGATGCTCCCTGAAGCAGGTGATGGCTCCACTCCTCCCCCAGTGGTTGCCCTTACCCAAAGCAAGGCAATCAAGGTGAATGCCCTGCTTCTGCTCATAACTTTGAAGAGGCATCTGCTTTTTGCTTTCTGTGGGAAATAGGAAGTTGAGGGCGTTCAATGACTCTGAAAGGCACCAAGTCAGAGGAGCAGGAGGAGAAGGAGGTGGTGACCAGCCTAGGTGTCTTCACCACTCAGCACGTCACCATGAGGTAAGGGAATCAACACAGATCACACACACACCTCAATCCAGGGGCTTTGCAGATGACAATGTATTTAATCCTGGCAACAGCTCTGCAAAGTCAGCATTGTTTCCCCAGTTTTGCAGATAAGGACACTGGTTCAGAGAGACTAGCAGTCTCAGGTAAGGTCACATAGGACAACTGTGGTACAACCACAGGTCAGTGGGGTGTGACCAGAGGTTATCAGCTAGCTAGTTGCCAGGGGAAGGGAGTCCTGGCTCTGCCGCTATACAACAGTGCCTGCTTCCTTTTCTAACACAGGTCATTGGACAACCTGTTGCTTTTTCGCAATTTCCTCTTTGGCTGTTTTGCTTCTTTTTAATGATGCCCTTGACTCAACTTATTCTGATTCCACTAATATATCTTATTCTGATTTCACTGACACATCTTATTCTGGTTTCACTAATATAACAACCACATTGAGTTGTGAGGTAGGGAGAAAGGAGGTGTGTTAAGCTCTGTGAGGAACATCTGTACCCTCAACTTCCCTATTCCTGTGTCCTTGTGAGACATCGGCATCCTCTTGACCTCTCTGTCCTTCATCTAGTCTACAATAATAAGAGTCAAATGAGCAATAAAACTTAATATTATCCCTTTTAGAAAAGGTTTTCTTGCTGGGCATGGTAGCTCACGCCTGTAATCGCAATACTTTGGGAGGCCAAGGCTGGACGGAGGATCACTTAAAGCCGGTAGTTTGAGACCAGTCTGGGTAACACAGCAAGTCCCCATCTCTTAAAAAAAATTATCCAGGTATGATGGTGCATGCCTGTGGTCCTGGCTCCTCAAGGGGCTGAGGTGGGAGGATCACTCGAGATCAGAAGTTCAAGGCTGCAGTGAGCTATGAATGCGCCAATGCACTTCAGCCTAGACGACAGAGCAAGACCCCATCTCAAAAAAAAAAAAAAAAAAGAAAGAAAAGAAAATGTGCTCTTTTTTAAAATCAATAATAATTCTCTGATGAAAAGAATAAAGAGAAAGTGGTGGCATTTCAAACTCCTGAGTGAGAGGCAGGGTGGCTGTGGCCTTGCCTGAAGTTCTTCACTTTAATTCAAGTAAGTGGAGGGACAGGAGTGACTTCCTGTCCCTTTCATTTCATTTTTGTAAAGTCAGCGCAACAGTCACTGAGGGCAAGAGCCCGCACATTCATCACCTCTGGAAGGAAAGCCGCGGTGGCTGGTCCAGCTTCGGGAGCGCTATAGACCACAGCGTGTGCGCCGGCCTGCAAAGGCTGCAGAATATAACCCAGCTGGGCTCACACCCATCGCTGCTGCTCACCGCTGCCTTCCTCCTTGTGTTATAACCTCTGCTTTCACTGCTCTATACTCCATTAGGCTCACACAAGTATTTGCCTACAGCAAACAACTCAGAAATTCTTCACAAATACCTATTTCCAGTAGAAAATAATAGGGGATCACAGAAAGGAGAGAGAGTTTCATTTCCCTTGGACTTGCTGGTTATTTTCTTTTAGGCATTAGCCATTGAAGTGGTCATTTGCTTTGCTGTAAAACAATCCCTCAGGCTTGTAGACTGTCGAGTAGAATCATTATTGCCATCTTCTTGATTTAATAATTTCAATCAATATTCAGTTTTCTATGACAATGGAAGGCAAGAGGCAGAGCAGATGGCCCTGAACAACAGACAGCGCAAGAGTTATTACTATTGTTTTCAGCTAGGGGATGCCTCACAGGCTCTTCCCCACCAATTTCCTTTCCAAGTTCTTCTTTGCTTAGCTCAATGGGCCCCAAACTTGCATGTGCATCAGATTCACCAGGGGAGGGTATCCAAGTGACCTGACAGCCTGTTGCTGTTGTGAGAAAAATCAATCTGTTTTGTGCTATTTATCACAGATAACTGGCAAGTGGACACTCAAGCATTTGACCATGCTTAGTATTTACTGAGTTCACAAATGTGCTAAGTACTATAATGAACTAACAAGGACACAATGCCTGCCCTCTGCTCTGTCTCATGCCTTTTGCCCAAGATTTCTAGGTAGCAGCCCTGAGCAGACCTTTAATGTTAACATATGACACCAGTCAAATTAGGGCAGAAAAGGAAGGGGCTGAAGAAAGAAGAAAAGGTGCTATTTTGTTGAAAAAGCACAGTGAGTGGTATCTGGGTGGAAGACTTTAAAACTAGGTGGTTTTTGAGATTCTAGTACTGGGTAAGTAGAAATATAATACTCTGAACAAGAAGAATATTTGGCAAGAGGAATAGAAACTTTAGGCAAAAGATATGGAACATCATATTAGTCAAGGTCATTTCTTTCTTTTTCTTTTTTTTTGAGATGGAGTTTCACTCTTGTAACCCAGGCTGGAGTGCAGTGGTGTGATCTTGGCTCACTACAACCTCTGCCTCTCGGTTTCAAGCAATTCTTCTGCCCCAGCCTCCTGAGTAGCTGGGACTAGGGGTGTGCACCTCCACGCTCAGCTAATTTTTGTATTTTTAGTAGATACGGGGTTTCACCATGTTGGCCAGCTGGTCTCGAACTCCTGACCTCAGGTGATTCACCCGCCTCGACCTCCCAAAGTGCTGGGATTACAGGCGTGAGCCACCGCGCCTGGCCAGCCAAAATCATTTCTAAACTTAGATGGACATTTCGGTTAAAGAATGAAATCCCAAAAAGAATGGAAGAGATGGGAAGTTAGAAGGCAGTCTAACATTTGTTATTTACAGTATACATGAAAGGAAAAGCATAGCAAGGAAATGGGCTCTTCCTGCAGAACTGAGAAGAAAATGGAACCCGCCATCAAGAAAAGAAAGAAAAAAAAATATTATCCATAAAAGTAGCCAGACGCTTTTTTTTCCCCTTCTGACAAAACCAGGTTTCATTTCTGCCAAAAGTAGTTTTCACATAAAAGAAATGATACCTGTTCCAGAAAAAAGAGGTTCAAAAAGATGTTCAGAGTGGTCAGGATGGTTAATCCAATAACTGTAAAAGCTGATTCTTACTCACTTAAGCTCTTTAATCCAGAACCTTTCAGTAGATACCTACTTTCGTTTTATAACATGCCTCTTAAAAAACACCAATTCAGGCTGATACAAGACTAAGTATTTAGGGCTGAAAATGATAATGATGTAGTCTTTTCAACCAGGATCATAATCAGGAGGGTGAGCCACCAGCCCTTTCAGAATGAGACACACTTCAGTGAGTTCAACAGCAACTTTGGGGCTGGATGCGGTGGCTCAGGCCTGTAATCCCATCACTTTGGGAGTTGCGAGGCAGGTGGATCATCTGAGGTCAGGAGTTCAAGACAAACCTGGCTAACATGGCGAAACCCCATCTCTGCTAAAAATACAAAAATTAGCCGGACATGATGGCAGGCACCTGAAATCCCAACTACTCAGGAGGTTGAGGCAGAAAAATTGCTTGAACACAAGAGGCAGAGGTTGCAGTGAGCTGAGATCGCACCATTGCACACCAACCTGGGTGACAAGAGTGAAACTCCGTCTCAAAAAAAAAAAAAAAACAGCAACTTCGATGGAGGGCAACAAAGGCACTTCAACTTTATGTCTCCTATTTCATTCCATGGCTGTTCCCTTTTTTTCATTCACAAGTATTTTGTTTATTATGTGGTCTGCCTTTTTCTATGGTTATGAAAAAGGAATTTGAATTTTGTGAAATCAAATGCAGTTACATCACCTATCATGAACTTAAAAAAACACACATACACAAAACACTGTCTATTTTACTAAGGAAATGCCAAAGCCTTTTAAAAGAAGTATGGAGCAAAGTGCTCTCCTATATGCCAGTGGAAGGACAAATCAAGACATCCCCTTCAGGAAACACACACCATGCCACACCACGACTCCCCACTCCACTTGCAGACATGTGTCTCGGAGAATCTACATACACACAGAGATCCACACAGGGATGGGCACCATGACGTATCTGCAACTGGAAAAACCAGCAACAGTTTACACCATCAAAAAGTGAACAGTTCAACAAATTATGATATAGTTAAAAAACAGAAAACTAAGCAATAAAATGAATAAAATAACACATTTCTCAAAAACAATGCTGCATGAAGAAAACTGCGGAAGGATACATAGATTATGACATCACAAATGTAGATTTAAAAACACAAAATACAGTTGTACGTACTTTTTATTAACACACAAAAATGTAGGAAAAGTGTGCATATTAAAAGTAGACTTGGAATTCATGGTGAGAGGTGCCTCTGAGGAAGAAAGGCAAGCAATTTTTTTTTCTTTTATTAAAAAGAAAAAAGGAGGTAAAGCATATGGTCAACACTGTAATCTGTTAATAATATCAGATGGATATATTGGTATCTTTTATATTGTCCTCAGCAGCTTTTTGAATATTAACTTTTTAAAAATTGTGTAGCTTTCACTATTTTCTATTTAAAAATCACACATTTTCTTGAGTTCATTCAATTGCCCATTTACTTATGTATTTGACAAATATTTGTTGAGTATGTCATTAATCCTAGGATGTGAAGAGTTAAGAAAATACCCTTGCCCTTGCAAGAACCACACAAAATGGACTAATTCTTAATTAAGAATCCTGTCATATTCCATAAGGAGGTTTCTGTACACCGTAAGCAAGGATTTCCACTAGGTTTGATATTATCCAAGAATAACTGCAATGTTCTTATTTACAGAATAGCATGCTACTATAGTTCCATAAATAAAATGGTCAATATTTATATTTATCTTCTTGTCAAGAGTTTTTATTACAGGGCTTCTAAGCAAATGAATCTTGAGGATGTTCCAAAGAGAGTTATTATCAAATAATCACAATGACAAAAAGTCAAATAAGCTAATCTTTCTTTGAAGGTTTTCCAAAGAGACAGATTAATTGGCCAACCTGTCACTATTAATGACAAAAGCATGTGATATGGTGTAACTTGTATTTGGCATAGTCGTTATGATAGTACTTCCAACATCTTATGACGCAATTCTCTACAAAGTCAAGATTAAGTGTTTGGTCCATCCTATCTCTAAGGTAGCCACCAACAGTCTTTGCATAACAAATATCAACAACTACACTGAATAAAAAAATCAAACACTACTCAATACTGTTGGCTAGCTCTAACATTACTGCTTCTGCCCAACTCAATCCTACATTTTTCATTCAAATTTTTTATTTGATAAAAGAAGCACCACTATTTTGGGCATCACAGATCAGCCCTCAGGCTTGCAGGCTACCTAAGTATCTCTTACTTTCAGAGAAGTACTCCAGATCTTACTCAGGTAATAAAAGGTCAGACACTAACCAGATTACAACCAATCTCAGGAGTAAGGAATCCCAGCATCAAATCATTAAAGCAGGCTTGGCACAGGAACCAAGCCGGAGGACTGTGGGGCAGAATCCTCTCTTGTCTCTAGGGCACCTCTCCTGAGTGTTCTCATCAGTTACCAGAGCTCAGAGCAGAGCTCATCAAATTACGAAACTGATTCAGATCATCTAAGACTATGCTTGGGTCTGATCAAGAAACAGGCAACAAAAGTCCAGGTAAACACGGGGAGCTACACCCTCCCCACACCACACACACACACACACACACACTCTTGCATTTCTAGAATTTCAATCTTTACGTAAAATAGCAGTTAAGAATGTCATCTAACTTCCACAAAGCCTTCCTGTCATAATTCTAACATTTATCAAAAAAGTGTTTATTATTTTAAAATGTATTTATGTATGACTATCATATAGAATATACACACACGGTGTTTTAAGTGTTTTATTGTATTTTTATTGCAATTTATTACCATCTCAAGTGAGTTACATTATGTCTGCCAATCATACCTATAAAAACCAAAGCTCCTAAAATCTTTCTTTTGTGACATTAAATACATTCAATAAATTATATGGTACTGATATATTCTAGGGATTCCTCAGAATATAACAAAATATAAATATAAAATATTGTTTGCTTTCAATTGATGCTTTGCCAAACTCTAGTTAAAGAGGAAAAAACCTTCTAAATTAGACATCCATGTGAAAATGAGACACCAAGCAGATGTCAGGCTAATTTTAAGATTTTTAAATTTGAGAATTGGAACAGTGAAGTCCTCAGCTTTTGTTTTTATCTGAAATACTCATTTCTCAAATGTTAACACAGTAACAGAAAGCCAACATGTACACGACACACACAAAAACAAAAACAGAAAAAAATTAAAGGCCAAATCTCAAGTTCCAGAACCCACACCTAGGATGCCATCATTTGCCATTATCTGCTTTTAGTTGACTTCTGTATAGTTTTGATATTTATTGTGGATAAGTAACTTAAATGAACCTAAAAGGAGATAAAGAAAAATAAAAACAAAAAGCTAGGTGAAGCTCTGCTTCAAGGGAAGTAGTGAGGTGGAGTGAAAATTGTTTGACTTCAAAGCGTGACAGAGGTTTCAAATCCTGGCTCAACTCCTTACCTGCCATATGGCCTTGGGCAGTTGCTTCACCTCTGTGAACCCCAGCCTCCCCTTATGTAAAATGGGATAATAATAATTATTTGCTATAGTTGTTGATAAAATAATTTCATAAAGTGCCTGACAGTAGTAGGTAATAAATAAATGTTAACTCATTCTCTTCTTCTTGTCTCTTTTCCCAAACAAGATGAGAATTATCCGGGGAGAGCATTACGAAAGTGAGCAGCACTATGGAAGGAGAGAAATGCATAGAAAGTTACCCAGTGAAGACTGTAACTCAGGAGGACATTCTAGTCTCCACATGATAGCAAAAAGATGGGCGTTCCTGCAGATCATATGGGGGGAAAAAGAAAAAAAAAAAAAAGGTGGGCAAGGACCAACTGCTGTGAGGAATGCAAAAGGAACTCAGCTGACCAATAAGTGTACAAAGTGAAAGCCTAGCCACAAAGGAGAAGAAAGGTCATTTAGTGAGAGCCAAAGAAGAACTAGAACTTCTGATTAAACACCACTTGGATTCCTAGTCTTATCGCTTGAGTGCGGTCTCTAAGTGAACCTTACGCACAGCAAGGAACAGTGACAAAAGAAACTACAGCCAAGTTTGTTTCCCAAGCGTCAGAGAGGTTTAGCAGAAATAACACTGTGAAGATATGGTCATCTAGACTTACTCATAATTTTGAATGTATGAGAGCACCACAACCATCTTCTATACAAAATAAGCTTTCTGGTCCCACTGGCAGCCAACAAGGCAAAACCCATCTGGGCTTTCAAATGTCATGGATCAGCTGGATATATAGCAACATAAACAAGTTTTCATCAGGTCTAAAATGCCATCAACAGTAGGATACACCGTTAGTCTATGCACCACTACTAAATTTTTTTAATGCTCCAAAATGAAGAGTCTGACAGAAGACTACTACAGAAAACTGAGACACCAAAGGGTCACATTTTCTAGGGAAGGGCTAAGAAGAAATACACTTGCCACGCTGAAAGAAACAGCAAGTTAGATATGTATGTCTCAAGCTTGGGACCAGCTGAAGAAAAAAAAATCTCCTCTGAGAATGCAAACTACCAACTGGTACTGCATCCACACAACCAGTGTGGCACAAGAAAACCTCAAACAGATAATTTAATATCAAGCAGTCTCAGATTGGTCATCACAAGCAAACACAAATCTCCTCTGGAAGAACTTGACTCTAATCTAGGCTGATGACCCACTGAAACATGCCATCAAATGTAAGATGCACCCCAATTTCAGGGATGTTAAAGAATGGGGAGGAAAGGTGTGCCTAAGAATTAAAGAAACGCAGTAGCCCAGAATAAGGTGATATTATATATGGGTCTGGGTCACTCAACAAATATTTATCAGTGGGTATCCCACTACATGAGTAACAAAGGTTTCAAAGCAATTGAAGGCAGGACCCCTGCTCACAAGTAGCTCATTAACAATATCTCTGAGAACATGGATTCATGTTTCTATCTTATTTAGTTTTGGACTGTTTTGCCAACATCGTTATGGCACAGTTACAAAATGGTTACACAGAGTAGGTTTTTTTACTGCCTAGCATTGAAAGTATATCTATGAAAAGTCGGCCTTAATATAAGTAAACTTATTTTCATTCCTTCAATTTCAACAAAAAAACATACAATCTATTTTCTGATTACTTTGATTAGCTTTCACTGAGACTAACAGTATTATGTACAGTATGTGGGACATGTAAATTTGATCATTTGGTTAAAATGTATAGATTAAGTAGATATGATTAACTTCTATTTGGGGCAGGAAAGTTTGAGGTAACTTCATCTTCAAGCCTTTTTAAAAATGTACAATGTAAGACATCATTAAAGTAATTTGTATCCATTAATTCAACTTTGAAAAGTGAACATATATTTTGGTCAAGAGAGATTCAAACTCTTGCATGAAAAGAAGTATCAGGGGTTAGCTAAATCATGGCTCACAGAAAATATTATTTGTTAGCATTAGTTTTGCCCTTACCCATGGACAGAGCAACCTGTGTTAGAATTATTATATATACATATGCTAAAACCCAGCCCCAGAGGACCCTTCAACAGTCTCTAATGCCATTTCTTGGGAAATATTCTGTTACCATCATCTAAAATAATACAGGTTTCTTCTCCAAAGACAGAGCCACTTGGATTCATGCCTTTGTACTTTTCTTGGAATACCCTCATCCCTGACTTGGGTCCTGGTAACTGTTTATAAAAAAACACAAAGAGAATCTTAAGGAACAAACTACATACAAATTAGATGTATCATAGGTGCCCTTTCAAATTCCACATGGTCTGGCTCATCTTTACACAGTAAATCATTCTTTCATGGCACTTGCAATCTCTTTTCTGAGCTTACCCTCGTTTTCAACCTTAACTCAAACCAGAATCCTGTTCTCTTTGCCAGAGACACAGGACAGGACCCAGAGCTTCTCGCCTGGGGCTGTTTCTCATCTCTTTGGTTCTTGTTACCACCCAGCCCTGACTCCAGGCTTCCCTGGAGTCTGCCCACACAAGGTGTCTGCAACTCGGGGCTGCAGGGCCTTGAGAGCTTCCAGCCATTCTCTAAACATGTTGTTTCTTTAGTGGGTTCTAGTTTCGTCTCAGTTGGCTAACACTCGGCAAGAATCACTATCCGACAGTTTCTAGTTTCCCATCTTGGTACCCAACTCTCCACAGACCCTTTTCTTCAGGGAGTCACTACCCTCAGCATTTCTATCCAGACCTTCTGTTTCCTCTCTGGACTTTATTGGTATCCTATAACTAACTCTCACACAAGCGTATCAACTCAGAAATGATTCCGGGGAAGTACCCAAAGAGTTGTCATGAGATAACATAGAATTACAGGGCACACTCATTCTGGAATGTAACTCTGAAAGAGGTTAACAGATTTCAAAAAACTGAAATAAAATAAAAAAGATGAAAAGTTGACCTCGTAGTGAATAGACACAACAATGAAAATCAGGGAGGGGCTAGAAATTTCTGAAAGGAGGAATGATAAAGAAGATTCTTAATAAAAAATGTTTGGCCTGCACTGGCAACGTCTGAAGCCTAATGCTGATAACTAGGATTTCATTGAGTATGGTACTCCAGAGCCAAGACAGTAAAACTGCACAGATACATTTTTAAACTCATGAGGTTGTTGTGCGGGTGTAGATGTAAAAGAAAAACAAATGCAAGCTGGTGTTCTGCTTGGAATAGCTCCACATCACACTTCCCAGTATTATTCTGTAAACCCAATTTATTTTTACTTCTTAGCATATGTTAATGATCTATAGTATAGAGTTTTTCGATTGTCAGTATAAAACAACATTATTTATTCTCACAGGGCATAGGTATTTTCCTGATTATATGAAAAAGTACAATATTTATAAATCAAATTTATTCTATTCTATTTATTCACATCAATTTGTTGTCCTCTTCCTTTTTCCTATTACTTACTCTAACATAAAATACATTCATACTTAACTATGTTTTATATTTTAACAATAGTGATTTGCATACATATAAATTTTCTAGAATAGTACCCATCACTTGGTAAATATTTAATAAATGTTACCTGTAATCATTATCATTACTATCATTGTTATTGTTGTTAATAACAATGTTCCTTATTATAATGAATTCTAATTATATCATAGTCTATACCTGCCAGGAAATTCCTACAGCTGTGCAGGATGGATGCTGCCTCATCCATAGAACTTTTTCTATCTTTTCTGGACAGAGAAGTTAGGTCTACTTCTCTAGTTTTTCTGCAGATCTCTCTCCTGATACCATCTGTGGCCCTCACCTTAGATTGTTAATGTCTGTTTACTATATTCTGTTTCCTCTATCAGACTGTACTGTACTCTCTCTCAGAGTGGGGGTATGTCCAACCTATGAATCCCCCGTATGCCTAGTTAAGAATATCTGTGCAATGAATGTTATTATGTAAGAAAATGTAACAGGAAACCAATATGGTGTAATTCTTGCCTTCAGTTCCAAGAATGGTCTCTCTCGGACCCATGTCTTTTTATTTCAACATTTTTATACAGTATTGGAAAGCATCTGTCCACAATGAACATCTCCAAATCTGCATATAACACCTTACCCTTTCATTGCACTGACATACTGAGCTGATGGGGATAAGCTGTGGGAAAAGTGGGTCAGAAAAGTGACAGATGATCTTCAATATCCATAAGCAAGACTTAGCCCACTAAACCATCAGTTCTAACTGGAGCCATTTGGGAGTCATTTTGGACAGTTCCTGAAAGGTAGGAGCCCAATATGAACCAAAACTCAAAAGGGCAATAAACGCTGGGCAGGGAAATAAAAATTATGTATTGGAAATAAAACAGAAAACATAATGCTTTTATGTACAAAATTCCAGTGTGTGTAAATTGGTCACTCTAGGAGGTTATAATGATTGCCCTTTGAAAACAATGAAATGGAGAACTACTGAAATGATTCAAGGAATACGGAAATTTCTATGTAAGTATATATATTAAAACTAGGAGTCTCTAATCTAGAAAAATATTAATTTAAAGGAGATATTTTTAAGTTTATAAAGTCATAACTAAATTTATTCATCAACTTATGGAAAAATTAGGAATAGAGGAAAATGTTTGAAATACATATTTTTGGGGAGAGAGAAGCCAGTAATACTTCACAGATACGTGTGAATCACGTTGCTGGGTTGTTTAAGGAATATTTGGGGCAACTGGTTGATCTCTCGCAACTCACAACTTGTACTCCAAAAACTCCCTCCCTCATTTCCAAAAGTAGAGACAAAATCATGTTTGAGAAATCCTTTGGTCTAACTCAAATATAACCTTTCATACATTCTGATTATAAGTAGAGGCCCACTAGGTATTACAAGAAGTGAGGAGAAGGATTTATACTATAAGAGAAAGTAAAGGACAAAAGGTTGTCTGTATTGAGGGCTCTAAACTACAGTTTCAGGCCAGGGTTAGAAGGAGGCAAACATTTCATTTCTCACTGAAAAATTACATTTTAGGAAATGTTTTGATATTTTGAGGTACGCTAGCACTCAATCATTCAAGTATCTTGCTGTAAATGTTCTATTTATCAGGCTGACAATCTTTTATTTATGTTTTTGCTAAATAACAGGTAAACTTGTATGAAGCAGTTAAATCCTCTCTCTAGAAACATGCTTAACAAATTCCCAAATTTCAGACAACAGACTAGAAAACAGAAGCAAAAACAGCTGGCGTTACTGGCTTCAGTGACCTAAATTGAAATCAAATCTTCCTCCCCATTTTGCGTCAGGCATTTTTGTGTCAGTTGACATAACTATATTTTATTTTGGTGTCGATGTAAACTATTTCTCAGAATTATAAAGCCAAACATTTCTGGGAAACAGGCAGACAAAGAAAACTTCAATAAAAACCTAATACCTAGATTAAAAAATATATATATTTGTATTTCTGAATGATAGAACTATAAATCAATCTCTTAAATATTTCTATTTTCCTAAAAAAAAAATTGCTTCAGTTGTGTGTCATTCCCTTTTACTGTTGCTATCGACACCGAACACCGAAGGATGAGGCTTTCTGGCCGAGCTGTAACTATGAAGTTAGCCTAACTAACTTTAACAAAATACGACGTGAACTTAAAAGTTAGCTTATGTTTTGTTTCATTTTAATCGATAATACTGTTGCCTCTTTGCACGTGCTATTTTTTGAAAAAGTCTGAAAGAGGAAATCAGTACGTGCATTTTGTATTAATTTCTAGTGTTATTTTCAAACAAATAAAATTCACTTTGTAATTAATTTAAATACAATCTCCCTTTTTCATGCAAGCTTAAATAAAAGTCCAAATAAGGTGAGTGCTCAAGCTCGGTTGCAAACAATAAAACTATTGCATTCTCTGACAGTCAAAGAAATAATTCTCATTCAGTGATCCTTTTATTATTGCTATCTTTAGTGTCCATGGGGCTTTATGTGAATAAAATAAAATAAAATCCCACATGTACTCAGATAGAATTCCAAATGAATGTTCTCTATTCCTGTTTATGTTAAGAGTTCCAAGAATGACTATCATGAGTACACATAATGGTGCTCTTTTAGCAGTGCTGACATAAAAGGGCCGCTCAACTATGTTGTTTAATTGTATATATTCCAGTGCTAGGCAACTCTCCAAACCTTATTGTAAACATTGTATAAGGTCTGTAAGTTCGGCAAAATAATGGAGCTCAGGCTTTTACAGTTAACGCTAAGTGACAGTTGACTTCTCTTTAGGATTGTATGTATTGTTTGCCTTGATTAGTGCAGATTGCTCTGTCACATAAAACAAGCTGGCATTTGGAAACTCCGCCTAATGTTACACTCGAAGGGTGTCACTTTTTCCCCACACACACTGACTTGGTGCAGTGTTCTGTTTCCAGGTCTACAGAAAAAAGTAATCTATTACAGATTCTCATGTTAAGGCTAGAAATAGAATAGGAATATTCAATCAACTGCTGTATTGAACATGTATTAGTACACTGGTATTACACAGTAACAGAGAGATTTTGTTAATTTCATGGAATTTGTCATTTAAAATTATTTTTGGCAAAATTCATATTTTTATATACACCTGAAGTAGACCCTAATTTCTGTGCTATGATTAAGGAGGAAGGAAAGGCAGAGAAACATAGGATAAAAGGTAGTACATTCCTACCCTTGAGTTTTATAAGAATGAGGCTCATTTACTGTTCAAAGGACATTGTTTATACATTCCAGACTTCCATCTTATAATTGCTCCAGGATTTGTAAAAAGGAAATCTCAGCAGGGCAGCAAAATTTATTCAAAGCAATAGCTGCACATAATTGGTATAAAATACCAGAACAGTCTGCTCTGAAAACTCTTTTTCTCAGCAACGCAGATTTCCACCCCCTCAACTCTCTTTCCATATGCAAATAAAGTTTGACTACCTCTCCTCTATTACTTGAGTCTTTTCTTTCTCTACTCAGATAATCTATTTTTTAAAGTTCCTATAAATATTTTCAATACCATTTATATGAAAAACTTTTTTGATGCCCATTTGGTTTTATTAGTGTTTACCTGGTTACTATGACAACAGGTAAGAAGAACCCCTGTCGTAGAGGAAAGCTAGTTTTATCTTTATATTGTCATAAAACATTATGAGTTAATTATGTGTTTTATCATACATAAAAGTTAAAAATTTCACTGCTGTGTTATTACCATCTCAAGAACTCAATTAAATGAACAAAAGAGCATAAGTTTGAGTCCAGATATTATTCAAATTTGAAAAATACATTAAAAAAAGGTGAGTCACAAAGTGTGGCCTATCCCATACATCACAACCACAAGCTAGAGTGTTAGCTGGACTTCTGACAAAATTTATTCAGAGGTGAAATAAAAGTAGCAAAATAACAGCATCTTCCTGCTTAAAGGGATATGTTCATTCTAAAAGTTATTTCCAACAAGTTCTTTCTTTGTGTGTGTTGATGAACAAGCTTACAATAGCTTTGCTAATTTAATACCACTTTAAAATGTCACTTGATAGGATTTGGGCAGACGTTTCTTTACTGATATGACTGCCAGCTCATGGGATTTTGCTGTTGTTCTTTTTGAAAGAGAAAAACATCTCCGTGAATCTAGAAATACCACCCCTCAATAGGAAGGATTAAAAAACATTCTTCAGTGGTAATGGTTGCCTAATAATGTGAATGTACTCAGTGCCACTGAATTGTACACAAAAAATGGTTAAAATGACAAATTTAACATTATTTACCACAATAAACAAAACAAAACTTCTTGAATACGTATGTACAGGAAGAGTCATTTCAAACATTTGTCATAATCAAACTTAGAGCTTGTTCCTTTTAAAATGCAAAATCTCAGATATAATTCTTACAACCTATTAAAGACAGATTAAATAAAGCATAATGTGGAAAAGGTGGGCAAAAAGTAGGCTTGAGTGGTGTAAGAATAACCAGAAAACAAGTATCCATGAACTCAATGTCCCGCAAAGTATTTTCAGTTGCCTTGCAGGTAATATGTCGTATTTATGATGTGATAATGTTTCACATCCTTGTTGAATAATTATGAGATCAAGTGATTGTGTTTTTTCAGGTTGTAGACTTAAGATAATGCAGATTTCTGAAGACAGCCTAAAAATTTCCACTAATAACTAATTTTCTTAGAAAGTTTCCACTATTGATTAGCAATAGACTTGTAAAAATGCTATGGTAGGCACTCACTAAATACTGCTTATCTAATTCATTTGAGTAATCACAGCAGATTTTTAAGAAGGCAATGGGTAGCCATGTTAACTGAAAGAATTGAAACTATCCATTAAGAAAAGTAGTAAGCAGCCATTCCTTTATTCAACAAAATTTCCTGATTCCCACACTTCATTCACCTCTCCACCTTCTCCCCTCTATCCTGTGCCCTGGGGGCCGATCACATGCCCTGCATCACTGGTATCCTCCTCTCTCGGGCTTCCTATTGGTTCTAATTGGAGGTACTGGCAGATCTAAGGGTAGGAGGAAAGTGATAGATATCTGGTCAACATGGGCTTGGTCCTCAGCTGAAGGTCATCACCTCTTTCAGGGAGCCCCCTGCACTGGGCTTCCTCTCCAGGTTCTGGTAACTGCTCCCACACTTTGCTCGTTCAGACTTTCAGTAGTAAAAGCACTCATCTTTTGCTGGCCTTGGAACATGTCATTGTCTCCTTTTGGTTTTCCTAAGACCTGCCAACACATCTGTAAACATTCCTTAAATACCAAGTTTCTGTATGTATGTCATGCATTTCCTATCAGAATCCTAAGTAATGTAATCACATATTCTTGTCAGACACAGTTCTAGGTCCTTAGAAACCTTCAGCAAATCCTAAGAAATATTGTTTTTAGATATGTAGCCATTTATTTTGCTTTTAAAAATTTAATTGCTTTTCAATTAGTAATGCCCCATCCATATGCTATTTTTAAAATTATACTAATAGAGTAGAATGGGCTCCCCCAATGTCCTTCTTTTTTTCTTTTTCTTTTTTTTCTGAAAAGGGGTCTCACTCCATCACCCAGGCTGGAGTGCAGCTGTGTGGTCTTGGCTCACTGCAACCTTCGCCTCCCCAACTCAATCAATTCTCCCACCTCAGCCTCTCATGTAGCTGCAACTACAGGCACGAGCCACCACATCCAGTTAATTTTAGTATTTTTTTGTAGAGATGGGGTTTTGCCATGTTGCACAGGCTGGTCTCAAACTCCTGGACTCAAGTGATCCACCCACCTCGGCCTCCCAAAGTGCCAGGATTACAGGCATGAGCCACTGCACCTGTCCACCACCTCCCTTTTCTATACACATTATATTCATTATATTTAAGATAGTCATTGACTATTTGGTTTTTGCATTTTATGAAGTGTTTATGTGACAACGACAAACTAGCTTAGTTGTGATCGCCTTTGGAGACACTATGAGCAAGTCTCATAGTAAAGCTTGAGATTGAGAACATTACTTAGGTAATTCAGACTAAAATCTCATTTTTATCCTAATCACGTATGTATTTGAAGCAGAAGCATTTCATCACTAAAGAATTCTGTCTGTCTCTCATATTCCTCTTTATCATGTTGGTAAACAAAAAATAGAGATTTAATTCAATAAATACCAAGTACCTACCAAGTGCAAAACATTGTAATAGGCACAAAACTGAACAAAATATACTTCTTGTCTTTAAGGATCTTACATTCTTGTAAAGGAAGCCTGCATGTACACAAATTACTGTTTATAAAGTACGATAGAAAACTATTTCTAAATACACATGTAATCTCATGCTATGCCTTTTCTTTCCTGATACTTTGTGACTTTCTCAGTCTTTTTCCCCCAGTATTAAATGTTATACAGTATGGTCTAAATGAAATGTCACTTAGTGAAAGTTAAAATATAAGAAGAAACAAAAATCAAATTAGTAAGCAGTCTACATTTCTCAAGCATCCAAAGAATGAAACTTTACAGGCGGCCTAAGAGTGAGCACACAACCAACACAGAATTGCATATATCTAGCAGGGCGTGGTGGTGCATGCCTGTGGTCTCAGCTACTTCGGAGGCTGATACAGGAGGATCACTTGAGCCCAGGAGGTTGAGGTTGCAATGAGCCATGTTTGCACCACTGCATTCCAGCCTGGGTGACAGAGAGAGACTCCGTCTCAAAATAATAATAATAATAATAATAATTAATTAATTAAAATAATTTTATATACTTGCTTCAGTTTGCCTGCATTTTTTTTCCCCCTAAGGAACAGAATCTCATTCTGTCACCCAGGCTTCAGTGCAGTAGCACAATCCTAGCTCACTACCCTTAAACTCCTGGGCTCAATGGATCGTCCTGCTCTAGCCTCTAAGTAGCTGTGACTACAGGTGTATGCCACCACGCCTAGCTATTTTTTTTTAATTGCCTGCAGATTCTTAGATAATGTGGGTAAACTGTGCTAAAAGCTTCCTATTACGTTAAGAAAGTTTGATGAAAGGTGCTAACACTAGAAACTTTTATTTTAGGAAGTAAATTTGTATCAAAAAGAAAATTCCCTGTATTTCCAGGGATAATAATTCCTCATCTGCTTATTTTACCCTCACTTTCCTTTAGACTTTATATCTTTCTGATTGAATACATACATTTTTAACTCAGACAAATAATCCACATGACTTTTAAGGTGTTCATCATGCCCATCTTTTGCTGTTGAAAATTAAACAAGTAAAGGAAGTCCAAGTACAAAGCTACCGCTATGATTTTGGAGAGGTTTGAAACAATCTATTTACACATGAATATTATTAACATCAAAAAATGTTTTGGCTCAGCATGTTGTTTAAGATGATTCTCTCAGTTCCAACCAAGAGCGTCTTCTAGTCCTAGTGGGCCAACTGCTCTACCAAAAAGGCACTGCATGCTGTCTCCAAAGGCATGTCTCTCCCTATTCTTACAACACACTTCCTCACTGGAGACCTCCTTGACTATGACACTTGTCAAATAATAATGGTACACATAAAACTTAGGTTTTCTTACAGATAACACGATTTTAAATTGTCCATGGTCCTTTCCTTCTGTGTATCCCAACGCTTCAAGAATTCACCAGTTATGGTCACACACACTTACGGGAAGAAAATTTTTGAACCAACCAGGGCAAAGGACCCTTAAAACAGTGAGAAATAAACAAAAACAAACAAACAAAGCAGCTACAATTATGCCTTGCTTTTACTCAATCACACAATCCTAAGAAGTTGCATATAAATCAAATATAATAAAACAAACTCATCCTTTTCAAAAGACTTAAGAAATTGGACAAACCATTTATCCCAATACCTAATTAATCTTTAGTATGCCATGGTTCCTGATAGCTTAAGTTTAAATTACACTTTCTATCAAAGAGTTAGTGACCTGTAATCATCTTTGAAAATATGTAAATGAACTAAGGTGTCATTTTTAATGGTAAATCTTTTGTAAATTGTGGAAAAATCATTCTCTTTTATTTGCTCAATATATCCCAATTTCTCTTTTATTTGATTTCCCCAACGCATGGCACACAGCCAGTTGTGACATTTTCAGCTGGTGGACTTAATGAGTATATGATCCAAACAGCACGAGGGAAAAGCCGTGCCCAAAGCACAATGAGCTTGTTGATGCCACCTACCGTGCATTTTGTTTTTCCGAGGTTATCCACATAATTGACTAAAACAGAGCTCCTGAAGCCTAATTGTATGATGATTCCTGAAGGCTGTCCACCTGCCAAGTGTATTCAGATAGTTCAGGGAAAAAAAACAGAGACCAGTGTGGAGTGCTTGCATTAGGAAGGCAGTTCCCATCGGAGTGGTGAACGAAAGGGTTGGCTTCAACAGAGAGAGGTGGTGTTTAATCAGAGCCTCACTGGGTTGTTGTTGTTGTTGACCAAACTAATTACAACAGGTAGTGATGGCAGGATAGAGAAAGTTTAGCAAGAATGAAGTAGTTTGAGTCCAACCTGCCGATCTGGGAAAATTTCAGGCATACTGAAAAAGTGAAGAGGGTTATGGTCCCACAGCCATAACAGCAAAAATCTTTAGGAATGTGGCAAAGAAAGACTTCAGAAACACAACAAGGCCATGAATAGGCCAGGAGCCATGGAGTGTGAGCAGGGCGCAGCTATGGGCTACCCAGCTCATCTACAACAGGTTAGACACATGAGAGCAAGGCAGAATCAGCTCTGGATGCTGCTGTTCCACCAAACCAAGAGAAGCAGCTATGCTAGTTGTAGAAAGCACAAAAGTCTGGCTGGCCCTGACTGCCAGGTGACCTCAGACAGAGTGAACATCACTGATTCCTGTTCAGACACCAGCTGGTGCCACTGGCCCCATTTGCATCCCATCCAACCAGTGATCAGTTTCCTGGAGTGATGCTGAAGCTCCTGTGTGGTCTCCCTTCTCCCTTTTTCCTCTGCAGGCCATGGATTGATCAGTGCTGTGAGGTCATGCCCAGACCCTCCCCAGCTCTGGCTATTCAGCCACTTCCCCTCTCTCTGCCTCCCCAGAGCTCTACTTCTGTCTCTACACTTGGGTAGCCTTTCTCATCTGTAAAATGAGTGGCTTTGACCAGATGATCTTAAAGTTCATTCCCATTCTAACATTCTGTAATTCTTGGATGTTATAAATTCCCAGAATCATAAAATTTAGAATTTAAGGAATTTCAGAAGTCATCTATTCAACCTCCTACTCAACCTAGCCTAACCTAGCCAGAACTAATAAGCTTTGAAGGTTCTACGTAGTTGTTTTTGAAGAACTAATAAGCTTCGAAGGTCCTACTCAACCTAGGCTAACCTAGCCAGAACTAATAAGCTTTGAAGGTTCTATGTAGTTGTTTTTGGTTGGCTGAATATGGCAATAATCAAAGCTTAAAACTTTCAATATAAAGCATGAAATATATACACATATATAAAAGATTTTTGGAACATCTAAGAAAAGGTTTGAAGGAAATGAAGTCCATTGAGCAGCATGTTTTATTGCTTAGAAGTTAGTATCTCTGCAGCAATTCCCAATCTTTGCTTTCACAATATCAGGGGCATATTAAAAAATCATAAGAGATGTCAGAAAATCCTCCAAAAAAACTAATTTTCAATTTATTATTATGTTTATAAATATCTAAGGCAGGGTGATGGAGTGTCACAACAACATCAAATAAACAAAGCCATCAAATAAACAAAGAGAATAAAGAGTATAAAGGGGAAACACAGTTATATGTTGACATGCATTCAAGAAAAATCAAAAAGAACGTCATCTGTTCTTAAAGAGTAAAGTTTCAGTGGCAAGCTCTTTTTCAAAATTAATTTTGATCTGTGATAATAAACATACTCTCTCTTTTCAAAAGAATTATTTTCTTCATAGAACCTATGCCAACTATCATAATACAGATCTTGAAGAAATCTTTGGATGTATTTAAGAAACAAGTACTTAAAACAATAACTTTTCATTTGTTTTATTATTAATTACTTAAAGCGGTAAATTCATAAATAAATAAGAGATATACCATCCTTGAAGTCTGGAAGATTCATTAGTGTTAATATATCAATTCTCCCTAAATTGATGTACAGATTTAGTATGATTCCAATAAAAATCCTAGCAGATTTATTTGTACGGAAATTGATAAGCCAATGCTAAAATTTATAAGGAAATGCAAAGAACCTAGAATAGTTAAGAGCACTTTGGAGAACATGCACTTACTATATTGCTATAGTAATTAGTTTTGACACAAGGATACATATGAAACAGAGCAAGAATCCCCTGGGAGGCCGAGGTGATGGATCACTTGGGTCCGGGAGTTCGAGACCAGCCTGGCCAACACAGCAAAACTCCATTTCTACTAAAAACACAAAAAAATTACCCAGGCACAGTAGCGAACCCCTGTAATCTCAGCTACTCAAGAGGCTGAGGCATGAGAATTGCTTGAACCTGGGAGGCAGAGGTTGCAGTGAGCCTAGATCACACCACTGCACTCCAGCCTGGGCAACAGTGTGAGACTGCCTTAAAAAAAAAAAAAAAAAAAAAAAAAAGGCAAGAGTGCAGAAAAAGAACCACACAAACATGGTCACCTGGTTTACAACAAAGGCAACAATGAAATTCAAAGGAGGAAAATGTCTTTTCAATAAATGGGGCTGGATCAATAACATAGCCATACTGGGCCTGTTGAGGGGCAGGGAGGGGGGCGGTGGAACAAATAACAGTAACAAATCTTGATGCTATCCACACCAAACACAAACATTAATTGGAAATTGATTGCAGGCCTAAATGTGAAAGATAAAACACAGCTTCTAGTAGGAAATGTTAAAAAAAAAAACAAAAAAAACTTCACAATCTAAAAGTAAGCAAATTTCTTAAACAGACACAAAAAGCAATTATCATAAAAGATTGGTAAATTTTACTTCATTAAAATTAAGAACTTCTATTTATTAAAACTATCAATCAGAGTAAAAATGAAAACTGAAAATTAGGGGAAGATATTTTCACACATATGTCTGATGAAGGATTGTATCCAAAATATATTTAAAAACCTACAAACCAAGAAAAAAAGAACCCAATTTAAAAAGTGAACAAAAAGTTGAATTGCATGGTATGTAAATTATATCCCAATAAAGTTGTTTTTTTTTTTTTAAATGGCCAAATTTTGCAAAAGACTTCTCAAAAGAGGATACCTAATTGGCCAATGAATATATTTGTAAAAGTGCTCAACATCATTAATCATCAAGAAAATGCAAATTAAAACCACAATGAGATACCCACTCACCAGAAGGGCTAAAATTAAAAGACTGACAATATCAAGTTTTAGTGAGGACGCAAAGCAATTAGATTTCTCATGCTTTGCTGGCAGGAGAAAACTGGTAGTGTCTATCCAAGCTGAACATACACATATCCTATGACCTACAAATTCCTCTCTTAGGAGTAAGTGCATATGTTGAACACATGATATGAACAAGACAATTACAGTAATTTTATTCAAAATAGTCTTAAATTGAAATAATCCAAATGCCCATTAATAATAGAATGCATAAATAAATTTTGATACAATATATCCTGTAATGGAATACACATAGCATTAAAAAGAGAACCAATTGCACACATAACATCAATGATTCAAAACAAAATAATAATGAGCTAAGGAGGCCAGACAGAAAAAGATATATACAATATGGTTTCATCTTTATGATGTAAAAGAATGGATACAACCAACCAACAAAGATAGAAGTCACACTAGTAGTTACGTTTCGTGGGTACAACTAAGGATGCTGTCTGGTTCTGGAAATGCTATATCATCATCTGAGTGGTTATTACATGAGTATATCAACCTATAGATTTAAAATTTGTGCACTATAGAAGTTTTAAATAAACAAAATTATTCCACTGTGCGTTATGATGATGCACACTATGTTTTCATTACATATTGCACCTTTCAGGGCCTAATACCATGCCTGCACAGTAAGTAATTATTGAATTTAATTAAACTGACCAGGTAGTTCCATCTGTATCAAATTAACTAGATGATTTTTAGAATAATATGTCTGATTTGCTAATAGAAGAACTATAGCTGTGCACTTCCTGAAGACTCCTTTAAAATTCCCTGTGCATTCATTTATATTTAAGATATCTGGCTTCTTTTTCCCCAAAAAAGGGAGATAGGAGGATTTGCATACTGAAAAACAAACAAAAATGACCCATTTGCAGAATGTAACAAGATTCAAATCAAAGAAACAAAGGAAGAGGAAACAAAGAAAGGTGCTGTTGTGGTGCCCTAGAAAGCAGATGCTCATTAGGGCTCGGGCACAGATTACTATCACAATGTACTTATCTCAACATGCTATCGTCAGACCACACAGTCAAATCAAATTTTGAAGGCTCAAAGGATGTGTACTGAAGAACATCCTGTACTGCTGAAACATGAATTTGAATTTTGTGACAGAGATAGAGAGGTAGAAAAGAACACCAGATATCACCCACTGTCATTTTAAATCCTATTTGTAGGTTAAAAAACAATCTCTCTTAAAAAAAAAAAAAGGAAACAAAATCAAGGTTAAACACTTCTGCTGCTAAACCTACAGTCTGAGAAACTACTACCTAATAAGAAATACATCTGTTTTTAGGTTTTTGCCAATATAAAACACAACTTTTTGATTATTTTTTAAGGTAAAGAATAACTAGTATTCAAAAAGTAGAAAAAATGGTTGTATGTAATTTTAAATTTTGGTATGGGTTAAGAAAAAAATGTAAACAAACCGCTTGCTATTTGACTTTATCATATTTAAGTTTCAATCTCATTAGGAGTATACATTTACCATAAAAATACTTACTATTATGCTAATTATGTACTTTTGTTCAAAGTATTATATCATGTCTATGGTTCCATAACACATTTATACATTACCAAATACAATTTTATTTAAAATTTCCATATAAAATTGGATAAGGAATCAGAAAAGAAAACCCAAATCAGGGGCAATTGTCGTTAGCAAATTCTTAATCATAGTCTATAGCATTAAGAAGTAGTAAAGATTTTTTAGCCAAATTACGTCAGACCCACTTGGTCCCTGATTCCGGCAGATGGAGTGGGAGTAGCTTATACGATGGTCACACTGGTGCATCTACCACTATCACACACACCTGTTAGTGGACAGAAGTCAGTCCAGAGTGGCTTAACTCTAAGAGTACAACAAGAAAATTGGAGAGCAGGAGTGGAGGAGAAGAGAGAAAGTAAACACACTGTGAAACTGTTCAAACCCTTGCTGGATAGGGGTATGAACTTCACGCCACCCAACCCCACTCTGTAGGACACTGGCTTTTGTGCAGCTCTTCATCAGAGTCTGTTGAGCTACAACGCAGAAAAATACATGAAGCGATCTCTGGTCTGGTCTGATTCATCCTCCTAAGCATAGATTTGTTCAGTCTTTGTCTTCCTTCCAGGATAAGATTCTTCCCTCCCCCCCCCCCCCCCCCCACCCCCCCCCCCCCCGCCCCAAAGACGGTGTCTCATTATGTTGTCCAGGCTGGTCTGGAATTCTTGGCTTCAAGCAATCCTCCCCTATCGGCCTCCCAAAGCGATGGAATTATAGGCATAGCCACTGCTCCCCACCCTGGGTAAGACACTTAACCTGTGCTCCGCAGGCTGATTCTAGGTAAACATTTGAGGTTAATGAAAATGTACGCCATCGGCCGGGCGCGGTGGCTCACGCCTGTAATCCCAGCACTTTAGGAGGCCGAGGCGGGCAGATCACGAGGTCAGGAGATTGAGACCATCCTGGCCAACACGGTGAAACCCCGTCTCTACTAAAAATACAAAAAAGTAGCCGGGCGAGGTGGCGGGCGCCTGTAGTCCCAGCTACTCGGGAGCCTGAGGCAGGAGAATGGCGTAAACCCCGGAGGCGGAGCTTGCAGTGAGCCGAGATCCGGCCACAGCACTCCAGCCTGGGCAACAGAGCGAGACGCCGTCTCAAAAAAAAAAAAAAGTACGCCGTCATCGGATTCTAAAGGAGGTCTGAGGTCTGGCTGGGGTCTGGGGATTCCCTAAAGAGTTATGAAGCATCAACGAACCAAGAAAAGGTAAAAAGAGAAGTGGAAAAGATAGATAGAATTTTTACTTTGTCTTTTTGCTTCCTTCTGGTTACCAGCCTCAAGAGATGTTTGCTTGATTCAGGGCTAAAGGAGAGTAAAGAAAAGCTGTGAGGCTGTAGTAATCTAGTAGAGGTAAGTTCAGCATGATAAGCACTACTAGGAACTCTCGGCTCTTAAAAAGGAAAAGATTTTATTTTAATTAAGGGGAAAAGGGAACGAGTTTATCTCTGAGGCCAGCACAAGAAAACAGGTGAGTGGGTCTAGAAGTGAAGAGGGCTCTCAGGGGACCCCCAGAGGAAGCTCCAGCACAAACTCCCTGATCCCTGTGACTTCACAAGCTGACTTCACAAGCTGAAACCCCTCCCCTATCATAAAAGCTCAAAGCCTTGTTGAAAGATTGTAGAAAAAAAAAAAAAAAGAAAGAAAGATTGTAGAAGAACCCTGTCTTCCCACTCACCCAAAGAAAGCAAAGACGGGTTCCTGGAAATCTAACTCTGAAAACTCACCCCTCTCTCCAAGAAACATCTGATGTGGTGATTTGGTTCAATGGCAGTATTAGTAGAGAACTATATGTGAATTATAAAGTGGGTTACTTTTACAGACTCTCATAGGTTCGCTGGGGACCATATCATTAAGTATAACTAGTTATTTATGAAATGAATTTGAAGTTTTAAATAATCAAATGACAAGCTAACTGTTTGGAATAAAATTGTTGGAAATGCAACTCACTTATAAGTTAAGGTATACCCAATTTTTGAACAAATCACACAGAGCATGAGGAAAACATCATCTAGTAGCCCATTCTCTGAGAGGTAATTCTTTCTGTGTTTATTGTTTTTTAAATAGAAGTATGCAAGTGATCATGTGGAATGAAACCTAAAAAGAGGCTGAGATTAGGCATCTTTTTAAAAGAATGTCGCTTTAGAAACAATGAAATTAATCAGAACTGTGCTTTGTAGGAGGCAAAGAGGGTCGTGGGAGTATTTCAGTTAGTGACTTGAAAATACATTTTTCTGGCAAATTTCTCTTTTTATAAATGTCTGCATTTGTCAAAAACCTGTTGGATGATGAAATGAAATTGTTGTTGAGAAGACAAAGGTAAAGTTGACGATATTACAAATTTCAATATAATTTACTTTTCCTAATGACTAAATATTTTATCTGAGACCTTATTATATAAACTGTGAAAATGTTCATTGTAATTCTACTGGTAAAGGAGGGTTTAGGGGTTCTCCAGTTCAAATATACTCCCAATTGCAACTCAAAACCATCACGTTTAAAAAGCATTTAGCAGGGGAAATAGTATAGCATTATTTGAGGATTATATAAATATAAGCTCGTAATACAAAATTCTGTTTTGGCAATTCAATTCCCTGTCCTCCACCCCCACCCCCCGGCCCAAGAAACTCAAGTTCGGAGCATGGCATCCAATTCTGCCATTCTAAGTATTCGGTTTTTCAACTTGTAGAAGAAACACCTCTAGCATTGTGTGAAATGGATCTGGGAAGATGATGCATTTTTCCTTCAGGACCAGTGAAAATATTTATGACATCTATGAAATGATCTCATTTCATTGCACAAAACCTTTCCCTGAAATCACTGTTTATCTGGGACCCAGCAGCCCAACTGCATAGCACATGTTGTTCAACGGGTAGCCTGAGGAATGGATTCCAGGGGCCACACTGAGGCCAAGTGGAGGACAACAGGACTCCTGAAGCACTTGGATCCAGTTGCAGCATGAATATTTTGAAAGAATTAAAGCTGGCTGATGACCAGATAAAGAGATATCCACTAAAGACCAGGAATAATTTTTTAACATTTTATTTTCTGAAGAAATGCTGGCCCACATTAGACACATTATCAATGTGTAGATTGCAGGCAAGCAATGATCTAATTAGTAGCATTACAAACCCCAAACTTATTTCCTCCCCTTTGCCGGAGCAAAGCTAATCAGTTAGGAGAAATAAACATCATTTCATATGGCTCAAAACAATCAAAGTTATACTTCTGTATAACCACTATGTCATCATTTAAGGACTACATTTCCAACCTGCCACACCTCTAACAGGTTGGCTTAACAGCACATTTGTAAGCATAAACTAGAAAAATAATAGGATGAAATAAATTAATTGAATATGAAACTTTGAGAAGGAGTTAACATAAAGTACAAAAATATTATACGTTTAAAATTCTAAGTACTCTTAAAAGAATTTATACAGCAGAAAAAATGCAAAACAATGCTGATAATCAAGTAAAAAATTCATTTATTCATTTCAAGCCCTATTCCTTTCTAAAATTCCCAGGTTTATTGTAGCTTTTATTAGCACTTTACATTTTCTGGCAAAAGACATGGCAAAGTGTTTAATCCTACATATATCTTAGTGCCTTCTCAGTCACTCAAACCCAGGACACCAGCTGGTGTGCTGCTTTCGTGGGTGTACTACTTTGTAAATATTCTGTGCTTATTTCTCGTATTGTGTCTATTCTGTCCTCCCTGCTAGCTTGTGAGGTGCTGGAGAGCAGGTACCAGATGTTCCACTCTCTAAATTTTCCCAATGTCAAGTGCAAAGAATGATGTACTGGGGTCACTCAGTAAATACAATTGATTGGCTAATATTTTAGTCCTTCATCATGAGCCTCAGCAATTTTACAACAAACTACCAGCTTAAAACTTTACCTATTCCAGAACACAGATATTACAGTGAATGTAGGAAATCACCCACTAACATTGATTTAGCACGTTTACAGTGCCAGATCTACATGCAAGTTAACTGTTCATATCAGCATCCAACCTCACTTTTAGAATCTAGGTTTTCATATTCAACATCCAACATATTCTCCATCTTCTAAAATGCATCCACTTAAGAATTAGTTAAGAGACAACATAGGGAGAGAATGGCAATGCTTAATTTTAGACATTTTTCTCCCCTAGGAGGTTCAGATGTTGATTTTTTCTCTCTCCTTTTGGTTTTTCTCTCATCATTTTGACATTCTTATTTTCCAGTGCTTGTTTGAAAAATTAAAATATTCACATAATTTCGTTAAGGAGACTAGATGCATTAAGGAATTAGATTATGGGAGATATATGTTCAGTTTGTGGTTGGCTTAGCTATTATCATCCTCTCTATACTCTTCTATTGACCTCATATCTACCAGACTAAGAAATGCTTTGCTTCTATTATCAAATTTGCATATGTACTCAAATTTGTATGTGTGTTCAACACACACTATTTGTTCTAAAATGACATTTTGCTCTGTATCACCTAACCAAACTACCTATGGTAGACCTCCAACATCCAAGTGCTGCCTCTTGTGAGGCACAGCTGAATTCCATCAGGTTTCACTATTTATTCGTTAAAATAAAACAGCAGAGGCCGGGCACGGTGGCTCACGCCTGCAATCCCAGCACTTTGGGAGGCTGCAGCAGGCAGATCACAAGGTCAGGAGTTGAAGACCAGCCTGGCCAACGTAGTGAAACCCCGTCTCTACTAAAAATGCAAAAATTAGTGAGGAATTGTGGTACCCGCCACTAGTCCCAGCTACTCGGGAGGCTGAGGCAGCAGAATCACTTGAACCCGGGAGGCAGAGGTTGTGGTGAACCGAGATCATGCCACTCCACTCTAGACTGGGCAATAGAGCAAGACTCTGTCTCAAAAATAAATAAATAAAATAAAACAGCAGAGAAAACAGAACATTTAAATTCATCCCACATAAAATCCCCAAGCTGACGTTCAACTTTTGAATATTTGGTTTGGTTTTATACCAAATGTTATGGTGCTGCATTTGAAGAACTGACATGTCATTACTACATTTCTTTAAAATAAGCTATTTTAGATTGCATAAACACTTCCACTCGAGAGTAACTTGACATACTCTTATTTCTATAATAATCTATTATTTCTATAATATTCCAATAAATAGGATAAAACTTCACTGTCCCAATTCAAAAGCTACATGCCAAAATGGTTTCAATAAACCATTAAAGCAAAATACAAAGTCAGAGCAACATATCAGTAAAAATTCTTTTCTTGAAAGTATATTACATGGAAATTCCCCATATCTGAATTAAAACTCAAAGCCAAGATTGCCAAAGATGTAAGGTATATGTAGTTATACTGATACTCAATGATTGAATACTTTCCTAGTTCACCTATCTTTTCCTTTTCCCTTCAAGGAACTTAAGATTTGGCTCCCAATATAAGGAAGAAAAAAAAAAAAAAGAAAAAGGTTGTATGGGAAATTCAAAAGAAATAGCTATTGGAAGAGAAGGGTGCTACACTGTTGCATTATAATGTATCTTCGTTATAACAGTTACATGTCCTTCAGCCTTCCAAAACCACTTCCAGATAGTCATACATAATACCCCACTCACTTAAGGAAATGAGGTTGATTCATCAGTGTAAAATACTACATTACCAAACTGACATATTTTAAGCAAACTCTATTTACCTCATAAATGTGGTTACATCTTATGACACAAAGCACACCATGTCTCAATATTATGCCTGTGTACTTCCACTTAATTAGACGCAACAGTTTTATGTATCAAATCAGGACTCCTAATTTCTGGAGAAACAGATTGACACAATCAATATTCATTTGGCTACAACTAAGTAAGAGTTAAGGAATTCAACCAAAAATGCATGCAAAAGTTCAATGCAGAAAAACTGCTTTGTTCTAGTAGCCTTTATTAATAGAATAAATTATATCATTCATTATTTTCGGATTCTGAAGCTAGGTTCAGATATATTCTGTGTCATAAACTTATGTAAAATTGGTGTAAAAACAAAATTATGTTTTGTTTTAGAAATAAATATATCTTTTGTGTAGACATTTATTTAGTGTGGAAAACAATACTTCATTATACACAAAAACTTAAAAAAATCAAGCTTTCCATATATTTTATAGAAATATATTCTTAGAACTATGTGAATAAAGATTACAACTGTATCAAATTGCTTTTAGTTGGTACAAAATATGTAGCTAACTAATCATGGAAAGAAAATTTTGTACTTCCCTTTCTTCAAAAGAAATAGAGTATTTCAATGCCCATAACTATTTACATTCATGCACTGGCAATAATGTATGTCATAGTATCTTTGAAATAAACCGACCATAACTCAAGGGTTGCTTTTACAATAAGTGAAATTAATGCAGCCACTGGTTGAAAATGTGTACATACAAATCTTTAAGTTAAAATATGTTAGATTATCAACATCTTTTTTCTGTGTAGCTAAAAGCTGGATATTAAATTTAATATAATACAGCATAGGTCATTTTAAAATTGAGAAAATTCTTTAGGACAACATGTGGTTATGTTTACAAAACTACATCAAACTACATTTCAGAATGAATGTGTCGGCTGGTAAAAAAGAACCTGCTGTGATAAGACCATCCTCACTGAGAAATACAAAAAAACCCAACAGCATGTGAAATCAGGTTACTTGAAATTTATGTAACTCTACACCAAAGTATTATGAATATTATACAGTCGCATTCATTTCCACTCATGTCCTGCTCTTCCATAGTACCCTCAAGTTTATTTTATGATTCATGGAGATATAGCACTTTTTCTAATGATTTTTTTTCTTTCTGTCAAAGCACAAAGCATGCCAATATGGTCATTTGCTCCAATATAGCCCAACAAATGGTATTTTTTGTAATTAATAAAATGTGGAAGTAACTACTATGTTTTTATGGGGAAAATTACAAAATAAATTTACAAAAATAGACTGGATCACTAAAACAAGAAGAATGGTTTGACATATATAACTTTTAAAAGTACAGTAACAGAACAAACTGTTGTTCCATTTTACCTGGTATTATCTAATCCTTCTGATTAAAAGAATCAGATTTGAGAAAATCACATCTATCTCTTGAGCACAAATTAGATATCACTTTTGAGATGGCCATGCCATTCTTCAGTGTTTGATATAGCTTCCAAACAGAAGTTTCAAAACAACTCTGCCTAGCAAACACATCACTGTACTTTCAACAGAGTGATGTTTTCTATCCCATATTTTAGGAAGGTTAAAGAACACACAGAGGCAAGAATCATGACAGACAGCAGATCCTAAGAGAGTTCATTAACTCTTTAGGAAGATTAGGCAACACTTGTTTTCAAACTAACTACAAACCAAAGTCTATTTTTTTTTTAAATGACTCAACACTACTACCATGCTACCAACAGATACATAAGGGAGAGGAAAAAAAAGGGCTAACTTTTCCGAACTCTGCTTACCTAAAATTTGCATCTAGTCACATGCCATTTTTAGAAGCTGTCCCCTTCTGAGATAATCAAAATACTTGTACAACAGGGAATTTAGACTTAATTACCAAACTGTAATACCATGTTATATAGGTCAAGTGAGTATGTATACCTTTCTCCAGAAACAAAGGAATTCGGAATAATAGGATTTCAGATTTAATTGTAGAAATAGCAAAATATGTTTTGAGAGTGTCATTTACCGCAACACAAATCAATATTAAATGCTTTATACAGGAAGCACACTTTCAGAAAATGGGCCGTAAAGCTTTCTGGGATCCGACCCTAATTACTAGAGCAGGCTCTTGCCGTTTGTCTCTCTCTTCAATTATTTACAGGGCAAAAAAGCCAAATGGCATTGCATTAGCTACATTAAATGGTATGGACTTGGTTTCTAACTTACTAATGGTATATAAAAATTACTAAGGTAAATGTGCCTGTAGAAACATGGCTTTTTGTCTTCTTCACCTGAGTGGGTATATTTATTATTCATATTGTTAAGTGTTGGATAAGCTGTCCTTTTAGCCACCCAATGCTGCATAATTTAAACAAGTGCATTAAATATATAAGACATCTAAAAGGCAGTGCATTGATTATGCCACAAAATTTCTTTGAACACCTTCCATGTAGCTCACAGAAAACTAGCATCTCCTGCAAGTTCCTGAAAACAAATACTGTGAAAACTACACAGAGATGAATAAGGGGTATCCTTGTTGCTACCATTTTGCTGCTTTCTGGTGACCCGAAGTGGAGTGGGAATTGGGTGAAGTGAAAATGAGGCCCTAGAGTGCTAGGACATTTCTGGTCTCGATACTGACAAGTGTCCTTTTTACGTAGACAAATACAGGGCTATGTCGTTAAGTACATGAAAACGTGGACCACACACATTCTAAGAAAGAAAAGGCTGAATCAGAGATTCTTTGTACCAGGCCGGAAATGCCCAACTACCAGCAAGCAGAGCGTGATTACAATCTCCCAAAGAAAGCTGGGATACTGCATCCATACCTGATACTTTTGTGATCTAGAAGGGCACCCGGAGTTGTGATAGATGTTAAGGCTGAAGAAGGCCGCTGCGTCCAACTTCCACCCTCCCAAATTCTGGCGGCTGCTTCCAAAGCCGTGAAATTTCCAATCTTCATGGCCCAAACAATTTTTTTTTTAATGAGTTCGGGAAGCATCAAATTCTTATTGTAAAAATAAGATAGGCCCACTAACAAAGTACCTAGGGTCCCTAGAAAGCCAGGCGCAATTTGTATGACTACATGTCATCAGCTGTTGTTACTCAGAGTGTGCCGAGGTCACTTTTTAAAAAGCAACATTGGAAATCGATCTGTGGCAAACATATAAGCTAGTTTTGTTTTTGTTTCTTTTTTAACCAAATACGAAGTCACTTCTTTCTCCGCACTGAAATCTGCCCATTGTCCCTCCTTTGCAAAACCTCTAGAGATTAGAAGGGACATCAATGAACGCGAGTGAACTTTGGCCACTTTTCTACCCAAAACACCAGCGTAAAAGTAGAAATCAGTAACCAGGTGAAGTGCCACACCGCACAAAGATCAGAGGCGAGGGGCGGGCGCGCAGGGCCAGAGGCGGGGAGGAAAACGTCCCGGCCCCGCCGCCCCTCCAGCCCCAGTCACCGCGCGCGCGGGAGGTGGAGGGGCGTCCCTGGGGGGCGGGAGGCTCCGCGTCACGGCGAGGGGAGCAAAGAGTTACAGCTTACAGGGCGAGGCCCTTGGAGGAAGGGTCGAAAAGCCGGGCCACCAGCGGATCCAGACGCGGACACCAGGCGACGGCGGCCGGCCAGCCAGGGCTTGGCGAGGGGCGCCGCTCAGCCCCGCGACCCTCCCCGCTGGCCGGGCCAGGAAGGGGCTGGTGGCTCTTTCCTGTCTAGTCTCTCCCCCCGCGGCTTTCTGTAACCCGATCCCCGTACTCCGCTCCCAGGGAAGCCGCCGCCCCGCGCGCCGCCCGGCTCTGCCCAGGCCAGCGCTATAGTTAGCAACCTTCCAGCAACTCCGCCCGGGGGCGGCGGGGGCTCGCTGCGCGCCCCTCCCCGGGCCCGACCCCGCGCGCACCCCCGGACCCCCTCCTCCTGCCGTCATCTCCCCCCGGTTCCCCTTTACCTTGGCTTGCAGATACTGGGGGTAATAGTAGGTGGCGTACTGAGGGTACATCTGCTGTTTCCACACTTTGCCCATGAAGCTGGAAGGGAGCCTGCCGTGCAGGGTCGCGGACACTTTGGGGTTTCCAAGTCTCTGGCTCTCCTGCCTCTCCCTTTCCGGCGGCGGCGGCGGCGGCGGCTGCTGCTGCCGCTGCTCCACCTCCCAGCCGGGACCAGACGTCCTCCTCCTCCTCCTCCTCTTCCTCCTCCTCCTCCTCCTCCTCCTCCTCCCCCCCCTCCCCCTCCTCCTCCTCCTCCTCCTCCTCCTCCTCCTCCCAGGCAGAAAGAAAGACACTGCAGAGCGCAGAGGGCACCCCGGACAGGGCGCTCCCAAGGAGTTTCCTCCCGGAGCCCGACTGCTCCGGGGCTGCCAAGGGCTGGCGCGCTGGCCGCGGTCCGCTCGGGGAAGCTGGCTGCGCGGGGCTGAGAGGTGATCAATACAAGTGGAAAGTGCGGCAGCGGCGGCTGCGCTCGGTGCCAGGCGGCATCTGGGGTGGGTGCGCCCGAATGGGAGAGAGGAGAGGGGCTGGCGTTCCGAGGCCGTGGGGGAAGGGCGGGCGGGGGCGGGGCCTGGGCGACGCCGAGCCCGGGACCCGCGGAGGTGAGGGCTGAGTTTTAACCACTCCTCACCTCCTAGGCTCGCAGTTGGACTGGCGGAAGCCCTGGGAGTCCAGATTGCTTTGTGTCGGGGGTGGGGAAATGGGAGTGGGAGTGAGGGTGGAGGGGGAATGGGGGGGACTCAGCTTAAGAACTGCAGGGCGGGCACCTCTTCTGCTTTCCCGAGTTTTTATCTTCGTAAGGGGGAGGGGAAATAAGGGAAAAGAGGAAATCTGATTAATCTCTCACTTCCCATCGCCCGGTAATTTTTTTTCACAAGGGAAGGAAAATGATTTAATGCCCAACAAAGCTGGAGTCCGGACACCTGGGTTCTGTTCCTCCCACCCACCACCCACCCCGGGCCACAACACTAATCTAGGTGACCTTGGGAGGGTTAGCGTCCTTCGGTTTGGTTTTCCCAGATGTGAGAGGTGAAATCATGCCCCTTGCACAAGGGGAGGCAAAGCACACACACACACGCACACACACACACCCCTCACAACAAATAGACGGATCCTTCTAAGGGGGGGATGCCGCAAAGAGGCAGAATGTTATTAGAGGACACAATATAGACATCAGCTTTTCTCTGCCTCTTTCTAATGCTGCCAGACAGTCTGTCAACTCCCACTCAGGAGCAAGGAAACTCCCTGAGTTTGGAATATTTTAAGGCCATTTTGAAAGTCACGCTGGCATATTGTTGCAGTGTGCTTCAGTGACATATAAAATCAATCTCTCTGCCTCTCTCCATCTCCTAATTGTCGCAGCTCTAGACAGCCCCAGACCAGCAGTGGTTCAGTTCACTACATAACTGGATATAATTTAATGGAGTTAATTGGTCCCCGAAGCTGCCTGCAGAAGACTTTTATATTTCCAGCTCAGAAAGAGAGCTAATACCAAAACGTACTTACGGATAGCATAGGTAAGCAAACATCCTCAAATTAGGGTTCCGGCACATCTAATAAAATATAATAAAAACTGTGTTTGTTATTAAATAGACCTTGATTACTTTGTCATTTTGGTTTTTGGAGAGTCTTTTGTTAATAGCATAAGGTAAATTAAACTCAACTGGAATGCATTATTTTGTTAAACAGTTATTTTTATATAACATTTTAAAACAGGTTTAGTAAGATACTTTAAAACAATGACAAAATAGAGACCTGAAGCCCTTATAATCGTTATATGGTTTAGACAAATTTCTAGATCATACATATTTGACAAAAAATAAATATAAGTATAGGTGAGAACATTTTGGGTCTGCCAGGAGGCAAATCATGTCCCTCTCATTTACCTATGTAAAATCCTATAAGGAAGCTAATATTTACTGTGTCTGCTATATTGTAGGCACTGTTGAGGTGCATGCAGACCTGAAAGGTGGAGTGGGTCACTGTCAGACTAGGGGAGCCTAAAATATTTCCCATATTTTTCAATGTGGGCCCCTTTAATGTTTTTAAACAGAGAACTGACATGAACTAAATTGTGCTTTAGGAAGACTAGGAATGATGGTTTGGAAGAGTGACAGAAGGAAGAGAAGTAAATCGAGAACAATCGCAGAAGTTCTAGGTTTGAGGTAATAAGGGAAACTACCAAACTTAGACTGTTCTACTTACTGTTTCTTTCTGGATGATGGAAATTCAGCCTGTTTTAGAGAACCCAAAAGCAGACTCACACTTATATAGACACTTGATTTATGACTGAGTTGGTATTATAGCGCATTGGAGAAAGAATGAACTTTTCAATAAATGATTCTGGGTCAATTGGCAATCATATGGAAAAACTGAAATAACAGCCCTGCCTCACACATACCAAGGGAAGAGGGGGGAAAATTGAGGTGAATCATGACCTGGATGTGAAAAACAAAAGTATAAAGCTGTTAGAAAACAATATAGAAGAATATCTTGTTGACCTTGAAATAAGAAAGATTGGTTAAACAAGGGGAACAACAGTGTAAGACTGACAGATTTGACTGTTAACGTTAAGAACATTGGTTCACTGCAGGATTTTATAAAGAGTGATAAAAGTCACAAAATACTTACTTGTAATACATATAGCACAAAAAGGTTAATATACAGAATGTATAAAGACTCAATAAGAAAAAGAGAACTTGTTAGAATATGAACAAAAGAATGAATGTGAATTTCACAGAAGCACAAATATCCAGAAAACACATAAAAAGATGCTCACGCTCATTATTAATAAGAGAAATGCAAATTAAAATAATAATACTATACCATTTCATATTCACCAAATTTGCAAAAATTAAGAACTCAAAATATTAAGAGTAGGTAAAAATGTGGAAGAGGGGGAAATCTGAAAACACTGCTTACTGGAGGAAGTATAAATTGGTCTAAACACCACTTCAAAAAACAATTTGGCATTCCTCAATTTCATTTGCATGTTTCCTACAACACAGTAACAGGTACATATCTTAAATAAATTATTTTATATGTATACCAGGAGAAATGTACAGGAATGTTCATAATATGCAGACAATAACTCAAATGTCTACCAACTGTAGAATGGATTAAAAAGGTTTTAGTATATGCACACATTGGAAGTCTTTGCAGAAACAGAAATTAATAAACTGCAGTTAAAAGCATCAACATGGATCATTTCAAAATTGATGTTGAATGAAAAAGACAAGTCAACAGAATGCATAAAGCATGATTCCATTTGTATGAAGTTCAAAAACAGAAAAAATAAACAGTATGTTATGTAAGAATAAGGGCAAGAGTAGTTTTAAAAAACTTTTATAAGGAAAATCAAGAGTAAAATAACATAAAATTCAAAACAGTATCTCTTAGGAAGAAGAAGGATGAAATATTTAAGGAGGGGTCAAAGGAGACCTCTAGAAATAGTAATGTTGGATGTTTTGTTCTGGGTTATTGATACATGAGAATGCATTTTAATGTTTTTCTTTTAATGTTCATAAGTTCTTTTGTATTTTTACTGCATTTCATGTGAAAACATTCTAAAACAAAAATCAGCTTTTAATTTTAAGCATGATCATTTTCAAACAAATACAAAAGCAGAGGAACCCTCTGTTCCTAACATCCAGCTTCAACATTCATCAACCTTTTGTCATTCTTGTTTCTTCCATCTTCTCTCTCTCTCTCACACACACACACACACACACTTTTATTTTTCTAGAGCGTTTCAAAGCAAATCCCAAGCATCATGTTTCACCAGTAACTATTTTAGTACCTTCCTCTAATAACTTTTTAAAAACATAATGCCATTGTCACACCCAACAAATTTAACAATAATTTGTTAATGTGAGCTGATACCCAACTCTTGTTCATTTTTCTACTGTTGTCTAAAAATCATTTTTTGTAGTTTGTCTATTTAAATCACGTTAAAACAATGTCCACATATTAAATTTGGTTGATAGATCTCTTAAGACTCTCTTAATAAAACAGTTTGTCCCCACTCATTTTTAAATTTGGTATTTACTTGTTAAAGGATTTGGGTCATTTGTCCTGTAGAATATCCCGCATGGCTGATTGCAACCTCATGGTGTCATTTGCAATGATGGTTAGTTCTAGAGGTTTGATTAGATGCAGATTCACTTTTTTTTTTTTGACAAAAAATAGTTCCTAGATGGTACTGAGCACACATAGGGAATGTGATGTGATGTGTATCCCATCAGAAAACCATGATGTCTGGTTGTCTCATCTTTGAGGATGTTAAGTTGATCAGAAGTTCAGGCATTATCAGTCTAACTGGTTCATTATAAAGTTCCCCATCAACCATTCACAGGATGTTTTTCAACATTTGTGAGTTTTACCTCAGTCTATTTTTTCTAATTAGGAGTTACAAATTGTGGTTTTTCTCCTCTTATAATTTCTTCTGCACTTATTAGTTAGAAATTGTCTATGGAGAAGAACTTTCTGTCTTCAACTCTTTCTTTGGTTAACTTAAAATACAGCTAGCAAAGGAAAGGTAGGATAAATTTCTCCTATTTATCAATTTTTAGGAGAATGAGTTGGTGCCCTTAGGAAACTCCAAAGCTAACCAGTTTTAAGTAAGATTCTGGATTTGTGATTTTAATATACTGTATTTGAATTGCTTCAACCCATTGTGGTCATTATTCTTGTTTGTCCCATTTTTGGGCAAGAGGAGCCCCTTCAAGTTGCCTCATGTCAAAAAAAAAAAAAACAAAAAAAAAAAAAAAAACAAAAAAAACACACTAATATTCTTTACTTTTTTTTTTTTTTTTTTTTTTTTTTTTTTTTTTTTTTTTTTTTTTTTTGCTTTCTAGCATGATAAGATTGTCCCAGGTTCTTATACAATTCATACCCAGATCTGAGTCTGCTATCAGCCATTTCTCTTTTTGAAAAGAAAAAAGGTCAGCTTGCCTTAAAACCTTTATATAATGACACATTTTTAAAAAATCTGTGCTACATGTTTAGCACTTTTGTGGGAAGGAGCTCATGAAGGAATCTTAATAAAACTTTGTGCCAAGATGACCCCTAGGAAAGCATGACCCATTTAAGTGCTTTTTCCCAAGAGAGGTTATACATTGACATCTGTGCCAGCATTGAAGAAGCATCCCCTATGTGCAGGACACTGGGGATACAGCAAACTTGATGCCTACCTTAAGGAGCTTACAGCCTCATGAGAGAGACACAGATAAAACAATAAGTTGTGATAAACTCTATGAAGAAAGCAACAGGATAATAGAGGGAGAGTAACGTTGTGGGAGTTGGGTTACGAATTCTAAGTAAAGTAGTTGGCGACAACCTCTTACAGGAAATATAATGAATAAAAATGGGTCAGCCATAAGAACCTTTAATGGAGTAAAAAAACGGAGGGTTGTATTCCTACAGAAGCAGCAGCAAGTTACAAACCTTGAGGCATGAACTAGTCCATCCAAGATCTACAATCTGTTTTCTCTTATAACCAAAGGTAAACATTTTTTATAGTTAATCAGAAGTGGACCAAACAAATTAGTTTTGATTAATGCCTTTGTTCTAATGCCATCTCCTTGAGACTATTGAAATAATTGGATAAAATGAGACATTTTGCTACAAAAAGTCCCGTGCTGCAGCATTAGTGAATTGTAAATGGGATTTAAGTTCATGAGAAAGGTCTTATGCAGAACTTGGAACATTACTGAGTGGTTACTCTTCTTGTTTCTATAGTAGGTAAATAGGTTATATCTGCAATACATTTACTGAACACTTAAACAGAAAGGCAATAGTTTTTGCAAGATGAAAGTGTTGCTGGCATATACATTAGAGTTCTTAGAGGGTTAAACAAGTAAGAACATAGATAAAAGGGAACCAATACTTATAATCTACTATGAGGTTTCATCATGAATGGGGAATTGTTTTATAATCTGCAGGAATGTTTATGTATAAATCTAGCCTGACGTTCCTCAGATATTAATCATCAGACCCTACTTTGTGAAGCCCTAAATTAGGAAACTAAAATCTTGTATGTCATTGCTAAAGAAAAATATTTTCTTTATAAATGGTAATACGCTTTTAAAAATAATTCATCAAAATGAAACATACCATCTTAAAATTCTCAGAATGTGTTCCCCAACCCCACCAGAGTTTGAAAAGCACTACTGACTTCATACTTCTTACCACAACTCATAACTTCCTTCCTGACCAGGCCCTTCCCATTTTTCCAGATTTATTTCCGCTCTGTTACCTCTTGGCATAGAGTTATTTCCTCCCCTCCATTGCCTGCTTCTTCCAACCCGCACCATATTGTTGTATGGTGAGGGTCAGAAGGGTTGGGGGGTTGGAAGACCAACTTTGGCCTTTTCTAATCCATTTGCCTAGGGCATCTTTCACCTTTCTTCACCTGGTTCATTCTTACTCTTTCTACGAGACTCAGTTCTATCCAGACTTTCTTCAGTTGCCAGGTTGGGTCGAATATACCTCCCATGGTTCCCAGTCTGAACCTCTCTCCAAACATCAATCACATGAATTCATTCAGTAAATAAGAATACAACTGGAAGGGAGGAGGAGCAGAGTTGGATGAGAGTTGGAGAATTCCAGGCAAAAAAATCAGTATGTGCAGAAGTGTATGCTTGGAGATCTACAAATCATTCATTGTGACTTACAATGCCAAGTACATGCTGTTATGGTCTGAATGTCCCCAAAATTCACATGTTGAAACTTAATCCCCATTGTGTTGGTATTAAGAGGTGGGACCTTTTGAGAAGTGATTAAGTCATGAGGGCTTTGCCCTTATGAATGGATTAGTGACTTATAAAAGGGCTGGAGGGAGCTAGTTTGAGCCCACTTTGCCCTTCTGCTCTTGGCCGTGTGAGGATGCAGCAAGAAGGCTCTCAGCAAACACTGAATGCCAGCACCTTGATCTTGGACCTCGCAACCTCCAGAACCATAAGAAATAAATTTCTACAGTTTATTTATTGTCTGTGGTATTTTGTTGTAGCACATGCATTTTGTTAAGGTACATGCCGAGGTGAGTGAGACTGGAGCTGGAAAGACTTAAGTAGGGGCCTGCATCATGAGAACTTTATTAGAATACCACTGTTCAATGAGTGAAAATTTAAAAACATATTAAGCATAGTCAATAGAAAGAGCCTTGTGGTCGGGCATGGTGGCTCACACCTGTAATCCCAGCACTTTGGGAAGCTGAGGCAGGTGGATCACTTGAGGTCAGGAGTTAGAGCCTAGCCTGACCAACAAGGTGAAACCCCATCTCTACTAAAAATACAGAAATTAGCCAGGCATGGTGGCAGACGCCTGTAATACCAGCTGCTCGGGAGGCTGAGGTAGGAGGATTACTTGAACATGGGAGGCAAAGGTTGCAGTGAGCCAAGATGGCACCACTGCACTCCAGCCTGGGTGACAGAGTGAAACTCTGTTGAAAGAAAGAAAGGGGGGAGGGAGGAGAGAGAGAGAGAGAGGGAGGGAGGGAGGGAGGGGGGGAGGGAGGAAGGCAGGCTTGTAAATCCCCTGGGCTTTATTCTGTTGACCCAAGGGCATTATTGGGGGTATTATGAAATCTGAGTTGCAATCTAAGTTACAAGGTCAGATTTATGATTAGAAAGAATACACTGTCATCAAGATGGTAGATAAATTCAGGAGGAATAGGTGAGACTAGAATCAGAAACAGCAGTTGTTCCAGAGAAGAAGTGACAATGGCTTAAACTAGAGCCAAGATGTATAAAAACAGTGTCACTGATCCATTCTAGGTACAGACAGTAAGGAGTGCATTGTCTGTGGAGAATGTAACAATAATAAGAAAGTAACTAAAAATCTGTCTGCTTTCCATTATTACTGAGCACACTTTTTATCACTAAACAATATTCGTAATAACTACACACCCTCAAAAAATATTTTGCTGGTCTGAGTTCCAAAGAATTGCCATGGTTACTGTGGAGGTTTAATAATTGTATTCATTATCTATTACTGATGAACAGTTATTCCCCAAATTTATCAGCTTAAATAACAAGCATTTATTATCTCACATGGTTTCTGAGGGTCAGGAATTTAAGAGTGGCTTAGCTGTGTTCCAGCTCAGGGTCTCTCATGAGATTAAGCTGTTAACCGGCACAGTAGTCACCTGAAGGTTTGACTGGGGCTGGAGGATCTGCTTCCAAGCTCACTCATATGGCTGTTGACTCACATCCTCAGCTCCTCTCTATATGAGCCTCTCTCTACAAGACTGCCGCTGACATGGCAGCGGCTGTCTCCAGAGTGAATGATTAGAGAGAGAGTGTGAGATGGTGTGATCAACTGAGACATAAGCTGCAATGTCTTTTATAGCCTGATCTCAGAAATGACTTAACATCAATTTGCTATATTCTATTAGTCACCATGTGGCAAGGGACACTGCCTACACAAAAAGATGAATAGTAGGGTGGGCATAATTAGAAATCCTCTGGGAGGCTGGCTACCACCATAATGTATATGGTGAACACATTCTTATTACTTAGTCTACTTACTTAATCATACAATAAACATTGTATGCTACATGGAAGTTAGTTTAGAAAATTACTCTTTAAGCAGCTACTCCCCATTTCCCGCTCCTCCTAGCCACTGGTAACCAACAATCTGCTTTCTGTTTCTATGGATTTACCAATTCTAGATATTTCATATAAATGGAATTATACAACCTATGACCTTTTCTTGTGTGGCTTCTTTCACTTAGCATAATACATTTTTTAGGTGTATCTGCTTATAGCATGTTTCAGTGCTTCATTCTTTTCTATGGCTAAATAATATTCTGTTACATACATATGTATGTTAAATATATAATATACATGTATATATCACAATTCATTTATCCATTCATCTGTTGATGGATATTTGGGTTGTTTTCGCCTTTTGGCTATTGTGAATAGTGCTGCAATGAACATTTATATAAAAGTATTTTGTAGGGGTTGGGTGTTACTAATTTTGACATGCCAGTGAACATTTGAGTGTGTTCAGTAGGTGCTCATGCCTGTGAGTCTAAAACTAAGAGGATAGGTCAGAGATTGAGACAGACCTGGGAGTCAGCAATGATATATAGGTTGTGGTTAAAATTAAAAGAAGGATGGCCAGGCGCAGTGGCTCATGCCTGTAATCCCAGCACTTTGGGAGGCCAAGGCGGTTGGATCACCTGAGGTCAGGAGTTTGAGACCAGCTTGGTCAACGTAGCAAAACCCTGTCTCTACTGAAAACACAAAAAATTAACTAGGCATGGTGGCAGGTGCCTGTGATCCCAGCTGCTTGCGAGGCTGAGGCAGGAGAATTGCTTGGACCCGAAAGACGGAGGTTGCAGTGAGCGGAGATCGCACCATTGCACTCCAGCCTGGGCGACAGAGCAAGACCCTGCCTCAAAATAAATAAATAAATAAATAAACAAACAAACAAACAAATAAATAAAAGAAGGATGAGATCACCTAAGGAGAGCATGCACAGAAAAAAGAACAATGAATCAAAGGTAGGAATTAAATCAAAATATTTATGGCATACAAGACTTGGTTAAAATCTTTAGATATCTCTGATCTACTACCTTGGGCATCCTTAGCATCAAACCAGCTCACATAGGCAGAGCTTCTCATTTATTCTTAACCTATGCACTTTATAAGACTATATAACTTCCTTTAATTACTTACTCAAGAGGCTAGTCATTTTTATTATTAAGAAATCCCCTTTCCTTTCTAGGTGTTTAAATTGCAATTTATGACATTAAGAAATCCCAGGCCAGGCGCGGTGGCTCACGCCTGTAATCCTGGTACTTTGGGAGACCAAGGCAGGCGGATCACGAGGTCAGGAGATCGAGACCATCCTGGCTAACACAGTGAAACCCCGTCTGTACTAAAAATACAAAAAATTAGCCGGGCGTGGTGGTGGACACCTGTAGTCCCAGCTACTCGGGAGGCTGAGGCAGGAGAATGGCATGAACCCGGGAGGCGGAGGTTGCAGTGAGCTGAGATTGCACCACTGCACTCTAGCCTGGATGACAGAGGGAGACTCCGTCTCAGGAAAAAAAAAAAAAAAAAGAAATCCCATTCCGTTCTGTGGAAGATAGATAATGTTTTGTCAGTGCTCTATGATATAAATAGCTTCTCAGGCATCTTTTCTATTGACTAAATAACCCCAGGCCTTTCATCTTTCCTTTAAATATTTTCTCATATTTAGATGCATATTCCAGGTGTCCTGTAATTTACTACATCATGATTCGGTTGGATAATCTAGTAGGGTGCCATCTCATGCTCAATAAAGTATGTGCTTTACTGAGTTCTTGTTGTGAATCCTTCTTTTAAGATAGTATCATGTTCTGTTATTATAAAAAGAACAAGACAAACCCACTATTGATTTAGTAGTATCTTTAACTTGTGCTCCATTATCATCTCAAGCCCATTTATTGGCATTTATGTGTAGATCTTTATTTCTCTTATTCTATTAGTAGACAGTATTTTAATTTCAGGGCACATATTAATATTTCCTTCAAAAGTTTTGATTAAAATCTTTTGTTTACACATATCTCTAATTTGTTTAAAAAATAAATATTCTTATATTTTTAAGTGTTAATACTTTTGTCCTATTTGTTATCATACCAGGGTTGAAAATTTTCCCAATTCCTCTGTCACTGATAGGGGATACTGAACAACACTGGGGACCTAAAATTCATCCCAACGTGATAGCTTTCAAACAGATTGACACCAAGCTGTTCGCCTGCACTTTTGGGGATATTACTCTTCATCAAATTATGCTCCTAGGATTGCATGAGACTTTTTATGTTTGCAACCTTCACACTTTAATGGATATTGGAGTGTAAGCAAGACTGTAAATCTGTCTACAGGACTAAATTCCAGCTCATACATACCTCAGTTGTTTCCATTTCTTGTACACTCAATGTAGAATATAGTGATGGTAAACCATCCAATCTTTGCCAGGACTTTTTGTGTTTGGCATATACATTGTAATGGACACAGCAAGGATAATGAAATGCAAGTAATCCTGTGCTGCCAAAATGCTTTTGTTGGAGTTTTTTCTGTTTGAAAGATGCCTGGCCTAGCGAGTTGAAGGAAATCTAACCCAGCATTCAGAAGAACAGTAACTACACCCTGATGTCTGGAAGAAAGTGACTCCTGAATAATGTGATTACAGGCCAGTGATGTTAATTGCTGTGCAATCATTAGGATAACCAGACTTTTTGAAAGATTCGTCTTTTATGTGCTCAGAGGGAGGAGCTAACATACCTTAGTGTTATGCAGGGAGATGAGATCACCTAATAATTTCCTGGGTTGCCTACTTAGTTATTTACTAAACTCCTGGGTAATTGGTGTTGGTGGAGAATGGGCAGAGTCTGTATAGGTCAGGGCATCCACCAGGATCCTGCATGAAAAACAGCATTTTTCTAGTTGGCTTCCTGGAGGTCATGCTCACATTTGACTTCCATGAATTTCTTACACTTGATAACTCTTATACAATGTCAGACAATTACTTAATGTCATCTCACTTAATCCTCACAGTCCCCCTGCTATGTAGGTTACTGTCTTTGCATTTGCAGATGAGAAGACAAAACTGCCGGAGGTTACATTTTGCCCAAGCCTTCAGAGTAGAGGCATCATGATTTGAATTGGGTTTATACTCATTGCATTATGCCTCATTATTTCACTGTAAGCAAAGAGCCAATGGAAGATATAAACAATTCAGTTAATTTTTTAATTAATTTTGTAATTAGTAAAGATATTTATGTAAATTTTCTGTAACTTTGTGTATTTATCTACTCTCATCTTGTAAAAGCTTCTTCTGATCTTAATTCACATACAATTATGATTTTTATGTAGTTATAATCATAAATGCACAATTTCAGGTTCAATCACTCTCATGTAACATTTTGTTTACATTTTTCTATGTTGTATAGCTTTTATGGTTACAATTTTAGTGACTATACAATAATGCACTCAGTAAATATTCAATCATAAAAGAAATGTAGCAGTGAAAATTAAGGCAGCACAAGTATACCTCGCTTTAGGAAAACCAGAATTATGGACAAGCAAAAAATGCAAAACAGGCTGAATATTTTCTTAACAAAAGGATTCAATGTAGAATTCCTTTAAATACTGTGCTCCCCTGGATCCCTGGGGAATTCAGGTTTTCAAAATATGTGAAGGTCCCCCTAAAGCTGGATAATTTCTGAGATCCTTTTTAGCACCACCATGATTAATGCATTGGTTGTGTAAAACGAGGATGCCTATATATTCTAGGTGTTATTCAGTTACAGAAACCTACAGAAATGAAGGATGTGTTTACTTCTTAGGCCTTGGTGGTTCAATAAAACCTCAGAAGAGTTTTTCTCTCACTCATTCCCATGGTGCCCAAATCCAGGCATTTCTAGAGTTGTAGTGTCCTCAGGATGTCAGGGACAGCAGGGACAGTGTGCGGTCATCTATTCTAGTCCATCCTCTTGCTCCAGTCAGAGCCACACCCAAAACCAGCCCAGACAGATGAGACTCTGTCCTATTTTTAACAAGATCCAGGGACGGGAGCATTCCTCATTTCCTCAATAACCCCATTTCAAAACCTTTTCACACTTCCTGTTTAATTTTCAGGCCATTAACAGAGACTCTCCATGAACTTCTTAAAACTTTAGATCAAATATAGGATACATTTTTCATGAATTTAAAATAAAGGAAATAATAAATAGGGCTCACATAGAAAACACTATGTATTTTAGATTGTCTGTGATTTTAGATATACCAGTATAATGTCATATTATCTTATAACATTAGGATGGACAGTAGTCAATATTATTTACCAAAAATTCCAAATTTTATAAACTATAAATACATATCTTAAATATCTGGAGACTTTTGACTGCGAATATATGATTTAAGAGAGAAGATAACAATATACCCTCACTTATACGCCACCCCGCCAATGATTTTATTCTTGCTTAGTGAGATTAGATAATATTTAAGTGAGATTTTATTTAAGAAACACAAGAATGGAAAACTATAGTTTTATTTTTATTCAATGAGGTTCGATTGCTTTAAAGAAAAATATCACTATTTACCATACTGCTGATGTTCTGCTAATTGCCTCTCATCAACTTTTATTTTAGTTCTTTAAACACTAGGAAGCTGAAAATTTTAAGGAGGCTTTTTAAAAGGACAAAGATTAGTCAAGGATAGAATCAGTGACTTTGATTCAGACCTGATGAGCATCCTTACTTTCATGTTTTCTGCATAGCCCTCGCCTCGAATTGCACGGGAATCTTTCTTAGTAGGTGAGATGTGCTTTCCTCAAGCATCGTGAGTTAATTGCTTTCGTTTGGGCTACTTTATTTTATAAATCTATCCTACAAAAACAGATTGATTATTTGACTCTGATAACATACTAACAGGTCTGCTTGCTTCATTTTCTGTTTTTGTGTGTGTGTGTGTGTTTTTTTGTAATATTTTTTAAGGAAAATTTCTGTTGTGAAGAATATAAGCAATAGCGTAAACACTCCCCTTGTTTCGGTCTTTCCTTGTCTGTTTTGTTTTTTTCCTTTTCTCCATTTGGCACTGAGACTGATATGCAGCCGCAAGCACTAGATAAGAATTGTCTATCAGATTTAGCCGTTCTGCACATGATTAATTTTGTTATCGGCAAAACATAGTATGTTTTCTAGGTTTCTCTGGCAGTCACTGTATCAGGTGATACTTGCCCTTAAATCATCTTAAGTTTATGTGGAATAAAGTATGTCAGGTTGAAACAATTGTTTTCTTCCATTCATGCTACAGTACCTCTTGGGCTTTCTAGGATCATATTTTCATTCTTATGAAAATGGTGGCTGGACCCAGTGACTCACACGTGTAATCCCAGTACTTTGGAAGGCCAAAGCAGGCAGATCACAAGCTCGAGAGTCCAGCCTGGCCAACATGGTGAAACCCCGTCTCTACTAAGAATACAAAAATTAGCCAGGCATGGTGGCACACACCTGTAGTCCCAGCTACTCGGGAGGCTGAGGCAGAAGATTTGCTTGAACCCGGGAGGTGGAGGGTGCAGTGAGCCCAGATGGTGCCACTGCACAGACTGGATGACAGAGCAATTCCATCTTGGGGAAAAAAAAAAAAAAGAAAGAAAATGGTTAATATCACTTTGACAGATTATCTTGATCCTTTTCTGTGACTTACCAAACCCCTATGACAAAAACATGACTTTATTTTTCATGTTATAACTAATTTTGAGGCAAGTTATACTAGTGAAAAAGAGAAAAAGAAGATTGTGTGAAACAGATAACAAAATAAAACAATCACAAAGCAGAAAGATATCTTTCCTGTTAGGCTCCAGTAAAAAGATATGAACTCCTCAACGGCAACAAAATTTTGTATTTTACCAGTTTTCAGTGGCTGTATGATCAACAAATATAACTGAGTGGCTAATAGGTCTGCAGACTCAGAAAATTTAGTCAAAAATGTATTTCCTAATAATATGAAACTATAGTGCAGTCTCTTTTAATTGTTTATACAGACAGATTTTTGAGGGAAAGAGTCTGCAGACAGACTTAGGTTTGAACTCTTGCTGTTTTTATGTATTTACTGATTTAATTTTTCCAGCTTTATTGAGGTATAATTAACAAAATTTTCACATATTTAAGGTGTGCAGCGTGCTTTTTGAAATACGCATATATTGTGAAATGATTACCACAATCATGCTAACATATCCATCGCCTTGCATACTTACCTTTGTTGTCGTTATTGTTGAGCCCTTGCCTTTAATTGCCGTGTGACCCTGGACAAGTTACCTAACCTCTCAGTTCCTCAATTTCCTCATTATCAAATGGAGAGGAAAACAATTGTTTCTTGTAAAAGGTTGTTGTATTTTATACATATGAAATATATAATTATATACATGTGCATATACATATATATACATTGAGAAATGTGCCTGGTAAATAATGAGCACTATGTAAGATAGCATATGTTAGCTATTACTGCTCATTTTAAAATGTAAGATCTCATTGCCACTATTATTATACTGATCTTGGGCATTAGCAAAAATTATGGTGTTTGAAGATGATTGCCAAGAGAATAGGAATTCTTCACAGAAATTCCAGACAGTCAAGGAACTCCTGGGTGGTGTGTAAACATGAAGAAAATGATTTACCCTTTACTGATCAAAGTTATTTTGTGATTAACTGTGTACCTTTTTTTTTTTTTTTTTTTTTAAGAGACAGGGTCTTCCTATATTGCCCAGGCTGGTCTCAAATTCCTGGGTTCAACTGATCCTCCCGCCTCAGCCTCCCAAAATGCTGGGGCTACAGGCATGAGCCACCAGGCCTGATGATTAACTGAATCTTAAAGTTCAGCTTAAATATCATGAAGATTCACAGAGGCAATTATGACTTTTCTTGAGATATACAGAGCTGACCTGATCTTACCAAGTCTTCAGGGGTCAGGATGGGTTGGCACCGGTCTTCCAAACTTCCTTTAGTTAAAGGAAACCTGCAAATTGCCTAAACTTCATACTTGTCATCTCCTCTGCTTGTCATATTGTGTTATCTCTATGTTTCATCTGTGTTCTCCACATTTGGATAAGCAGTTGCCAAGTTTCAAACTTCTTTGAATAATATAGAGCAATCCATGAAAATCATAGATCTTTTGTAAATGCTCCTTTCTCTTCATGCTATACGTAGGAATTGTTTAATTTCAAAAGCATCACAAGCAGATTAAAATATTTTTCCATTTTTGAGTATTCATTAATTAGACAACTATTTACTGAACATTCCTATGTGTTTAGCACTTGATACATAAAGAAAAAATCAACTCTGCTTCCAGTCCATATGTCCATACTTATGTTCTAATAGTTTAGTGTTGATCTGTTCCATAGTTGATCCTCATTATTATTTAGTCTACTCGCTAAAATTTTTTTGGTAATTCTAAAGTCAATATTTGTGGCACTTTTGCAATCATTTGTAGATATGTGCAGAGTTGGTGAAAAATTTGAGTCCCTTGCTATGCACATTTCCAGTTGAGGTTGAACAAGGCAATACTCTGCCTTCTTGTTTCAGCCCTCATGCAGTCCTATTGTAGTCTATTTATTGCCACTTTTAAATTAATTAATTTATTTTTGCATGTTAGCGTTTTTGTTGGTCACTTCACTGTTTTTAAAAGCCCCAACTGTAATGCTGAAGTGCTGCCTGGAGTTTCTAAAGACAAGAAGACTGTATTGTGCGGTATGGAGAAAATACGTGTTGAGCAAACTTCGTTCAAGCATGAGTTATAGTGCTGTCAGCTATAAGTTCGATGTTAGGAAATCAGTAATCCTATACATTCAGAAAAAGGAAGAGGAAATTCACCAATCTACACACGAGTCCTCTCTGGAAAGTGCTCACATAACATCAATAGTGCATGATGAAGCTATGGGAAAAATGGAAAAATTGCTGAATTTGTGGATTCATGAGATGAATTATGAGGCTGAAAACCAAAGATAATTATGGTCATATTACCCAAGGTCAGGAAAGTGTTAAACCCCTCTAAGTTACTGTTTTATTATAAAGAAATTCTGCATATAATTATTTGTTAGAAATATATATTAAATATGCTGTCTTTAAACACACATAAGGTTATATATTGATCAGTTGACAAAAAACCTTGTGGCCAGAAGCTTGTAGGAACCTATCCCTATATTTCCTCTAGGAGCAATCGTGCAGTATTTGCTAATCCAGTGTTTATAGTGACTTTATAGAATATAATTACTATGAATCACAAAAACTGACTGTACATTCTTTGATACTCTATAGCTGTGATTCTCAATCAGGGTGATTTTGTACCTCATGGGACATTTGGCGATGTTTACAGGCATTTTGATTGTCATGATTAGGTGGAGGGTGGGGGATCAGAAGATGGTGCTATTCGCATCTAGTGGGCAAAAGTCAAGGACGCTGTTAAACTTCCTACAATGCACAGGACAGCTCCCTATAATAAAGAATTAACCTGTCAAAACTGTCAAAAGTGACTGGGTGCAGTGGCTCACCCCTGTAATCCCAGCACTTTGGGAGGCCAAGGTGGGTGGGCAGATCACCCAAGGTTAGGAGTTCAAGACCACCTGGGCCATCATGGTGAAACCCCCGTCTCTACTAAAAATACAAACATTAGCTGGGCATGGTGGCTGGCACCTGTAGTCCCAGCTACTTGGGAGGCTGAGGTGAGAGAATCACTTGAACCCAGGAGGTGGAGGTTGCAGTGAGCCAAGACTTGCCATTGCACTCCAGCCTGAGCGACAAGAGCAGAACTCTATCTCAAAAAAAAAAAAAAAAAAAAAGAAAGAAAGAAAAAAACTGTCAAAAGTGGCCAGGTGTGGTGGGTCACACCAGTAATCCCAGAACTTTGGGAGGCTAAGGTGGGTGGGTTGCTCGAGCTCAGGAGTTCAAGACCAGTGTGAGCAACTTGCTGAAACCTCATCTCTCCAAAAAAAAAGGCAAAAGTGCCAAGGCTGAGAAACCCTGCTTTATACCAAGGGTCTACATATTATTTCTAATAAGGGCCAGATGGTTAATATTTCCACCTTTGTGGGCCATGTGGTCTCCCTCACAGCTACTCAACTCTGCCACTATAGCATGAAAGCAGCCACTGACAACATCCCAGCTGATGAATGGGTGCAGCTGTGTCCCAATAAACTTTACGAAACTAATCAGCATGTTGGATCTGGGCCTGGGTTTTTGAATCCCTTCGTAGCAGTGATTCTCAGTCTTTGGGTGCCTGTTAAAAGAACCCAGAAGCTTTTAAGCAGTGGCATTTCCTGAACTCCACTCCCTAAAATTCTGATTGGATTGGTCTGGGATGTGCCTCCACGGTTGATATTGTCTAAGAGCTCTCCAGGGATTAGAAAGTACAACCAGCACTGAGAGCCACTGCTCTGAAGAGCTGCTGTTTGTGTATTTGAAGGTTGACTTGCACAGTAGACCCTTATCAGTAATCAGCAGACCGTTTTCTTGCAATCTGGCTTTTGTCCCATGCACTCTACTGAAAGTCCCCAAATTAATAGCCTTTTGTTTGTACTCACTCCTCTGAACCTCTGAGGTTCAGATTTAGAAACACTCCATGTTTCTTGAAACTCCTCACTCTCCTGATTGTCCTCCTGTGCTTCCAACTATTCCTCTATCTCTTCTTCCATCTCTTGTACCTTAAAGATAGGTGCTCCCCTGAGAGCTGTTCTGAGACTCCTCTCTGACTAATTTTCCCTGGACTTTGTCATGGCTCTACCTGTCTATAAACAACATTCACACCGCTGTTGACTTGATGTCTCCCACAAAGATCGGTTTAGTAGGTTACCTGGTGACTCTAGTGACGGTTACCTGGTGACTCTAGTGACTCTAGTCTTTCTTTTCTTTTTTTTGTTTTCTAAGACAGGGTTGCACTCTGTCGCCCAGACTGGAGTGCAGTGATGCCGTCATAGCTTACTGCAGCCTCTACCTCCAGGCCTCAAATGATCCTTTCTCCTCAGCAAATTATTTTATTTTTATTTTTTGTAGAGATAGGGTTTCACCATGTTTCCCAGGCTGATCTTGAAGTCCTATACTCAAGTGATCTGGCTGCCTCGGCCTCACAAAGTGTTGGAATTACAGGCATGAACCACCATACCCAGCCTCTAGTCTTAGTTTGATCATCATTTTGGAAATTAGATGTGACATTTATTATTCATGAAGCTAACCAAAAGTCTCCTTTTCCAATTATCAATTCCCACCATGCAGGAGCCTTCATAGAACATTTAAAAAAAACTATCATCCTTACTATGGAACTATTTTCACTAGAAAAAACTCTGCAGTTGTGTCATTTGGGAAATTTGTAGCTTACCTTATGCATCTAGACCTGCCTCATGCTGAATAGAAAGTATATACAAATTTAAATAACACTTAATAGGTAGTATAAATGCTAATTTTGCATTTTATATCACCAGAACTCCCCTAGAGTTCAGAGTTATAATAATGAGGCACTTGCTCATGGGAAGATATGATCTATCTGGTAGACCTTGGCAGGAGATGAGAGGCCCATGCAAACTGTGTAACTGGCGGAAACTTTAAGAGGGTCTGTTTACCAAGGTGTGGGCGGGTATATTTGTTTCTTAGGGCTGCAATAGCAAATTACCATACACTTGGTGGTTTAAAGCAAGTAAAAAGTACTCTCTCACTGTTCTGGAGTCCAGAAATCTAAAATTATGGTGTCAGCAGGGCTGCACTCCATCCAGAGGCTCTAGAGAATTACCTTTCTTGCTTCCTTCAGTTTCTGGTAGCTGTTGGCAATCCGTGGCCTCCTTGGTTTGTGACCACATCCCTCCAGGCTCTGCCCTTGCCTTTGTATCACTTTCTCCTCTCCTTTCTCACTTTTGTATCACTTCCTGCTCTATCTGTCTTCTTCTGTTTTGTCTGTGTCAAATCTCCCTTTGCCTTTCTCTCGTAAGGACACTTACGATTGGCTTTAAGGCCCACCTCAATAGTGAAAGATGATCTCCTCATCTCAAGAGCTTCAGCTTCATTACATCTACAAAGATCCTTTTTCCAAATAAGGTCACATTCATTCACAGGTTCTGTGAATGTGGACATGTCTTTTTTGGGGGCCACCATTCAATCCACAAGAGCAGGGTTGGGGGAAGCCAACAAGGAATGGCAAAGCCCTGTGACGTCTGTCTTTACCACACCTAGGCCTGCAGGGGAAAGGGCAGGAAGCACACAGTGGAACCTGGAGCCAATCACTATCACTGTAGGGTGGGGAGGGAGGTACCTGACAGCAGTGTGGCTTTCAAAAGAGAAATTCAATTAATGTGTGGGCTGCCATAAAGAGAGCCAGGAGAATAAAGATCCAGTTTCATCCTCCTCCCACCCTCCTATTTGTGCCTCCCATGAGTCAAGTCAAGATAAAAGGAAAAAAAAAAAGAAGTTCAAATGAGGTTGCCTTCACAAATGCAGCAATAGATTTAGTTCTTCCTATATGTAAAAAACAAATGAGAACTTTTTTTTTTCCTGTAATTTCAGACCATTACGCACTGGTACTAGGAAGTACTAATTACCTCTGTGTTTTGGGAAAAGCACTATAAGCAGAGTATAAACCACCTTAGTCCTTTCCATACATAGGAATAATTCCATTATCATAAGCATCGTTATTGTTATTTTACTTCCTTTATTTATATTCCTTCTTTCTACCGAAAGGAATTTAGGTGGTTCATGAAGAAGAGGTTTTATTATAAGGATGATGAAACTGAAATGGAAAATCAAGACCATGGAAAGGAGGAGAGAGAAAAAATGTCAACCTGAAGGGCTGATAGATTTGCTGTGATGGAGCATCAAATTTGGTTCTGCCTTCCTGGCAGCCGTCATTATGATAACATAGTTATGTCCACGTTTCACTTGAACAGAGCTTCACTTATCTAGTCATGAGAAACTCTGCAACACACAGTTCCACAAAGACTGTCTCCTCTCCTGTTCATGTAATAGTCACTTTCTATGATTAAAAATTACCAGATAATTTGCAGAGCTAATCACTTGTGAAAATAAAAGCTTGTGGGTTGGGGAAAAAGACTGTAGAGGAATATGAAAGGACTAGAAAGAAAAGAAATAATGAGGGAATGAAGAAGCAACATAGTTATAGTCAATGAAGCTCTTCTAATCATTCATTATTTAGACATTTTCTCACCCTTCCTTTTATATTTTTGTGTTATTGAAGGATAGTTTAGGTACAATGAAATTCACACATTTAAAGTGAATTGTTGATTATTTTTGACAAATGTTTACAGCTGTGAAACTAGCCGCGCAATCACAATACAGAACGTTTCATCACCAGCCAAGTTGCCCTCATACCCTTTACACTTAAATCCTTCCCTCCACTGCGGGCTGCTAGCAACAGCTGATCTGCTTCTTATCATATAGTTTTGGCTTTTCTAGAATTTCAAATATATAATATTTTATGCCTGACTTCTTTTACTTAGCATAATGCTTTTGAGATTCATCCATATTTTGCCAGATATCATAATTCATTCTCTTTTATTGTTGACTAGTTAACCACTTTTTGAAAATATCACAGGTTATTTATGTGTTCACCAATTAATGGACAATTGTGTTGTTTCCAGTTTTTGGCAATTATGAATAAAACTGTTATGAACATCTGAGTACAAGTCTTTGTGTGAGCATACATTTTCATTTTCCTTGGGTAAATGCCTAAGTGGGATTAGTTATATGGTAGATGTATATTTAACTTCATGAGAAACTGCCAAATTGTTTTAAAATTAGCTGTACAATTTTACATTCCCACCAGCAATGTATACTATTGTTTTGCATATTTGTCAACAGTTAGTATTGTGAGTCTTCTTCATTTGGGCCATTCACGTGTGTGTGCACAGGTGGTATTTTTTAAATTTGCAGTTTCTTAAAGATTAATGGTCGATATGGGTTGGCTGTGTCACCCAAAATGTCATCTTGAATTGCAATCCCTATAATCCCCACAATCCCTGTGTGTAAAGGGAGAGACCAGGTGGAGGTAATAGAATCATGGGGCCAGGTTTTCCCCATGCTGTTCTCGTGATAGTGAGTGAGTTCTCACGAGATGTGATTGTTTTATAAGTGTTTGGTAGTTCCTCCTGTGTTCATTCGCCTTCCTGCTGCCTTGTGAGGGAGGTGTCTTGCTTCCCCTTCCACCATGATTGTAAGTTTTCTGAGGCCTCCACCACCATGCAGAACTGTAAGTCAATTAAACCTCTCTTCTTCATAAATTACTCCGTCTTATAGCACTATGAAAATGGACTACTACTATGATTGTGTTAAGCGTTCTTTTTTTAGTATTTGTTTGCCCCTCTTTGGTAGAGTGTTTAAATCTTTTGTTCATTTTAAAAATTGGGGTTTGTGTCTTATTATTGAATCCTAAGAGTTCTCTTTGTTTTAAAATATTCTCATTTAGACAAATCCACAAGCAAATGTGTTTTGCAAATATTCTTTTCTTATGAAAAATATTACTTATACCATACAGCTGTTGTAAGAAATTAGGTTAGCTTTATGCAAAAGTTCTGATACCTAGCAGCCACTTAGGAAATGCAAGTTCTCTTCCCACATCTTTTCCCTTCACCAATAGATTTAAGTCCTCTAGAACTAAAGTTGAGGATGCTGCAAGCAAGAAAAAGTTTTTGGGTGAGGACATTTTGGAGAGAATAATTTCAGCACACAGGTGAGGTTATAAGAGAAATTGCAAAGGATTAGAGAGGAATGGTAAGGATTGAATCGAGAAGCACAGATGATTCAGATATTTGGGAGATGAGGGAAGAAAGAAAGCAGTAGCATAAGTGTGAAGCAGCACAGTGTAGTGGTTAAGCACAGGAGTTTGCAGCCAAGTTTCTTGGCTTTGAAGCCCAGCTCTGCTGCCTGCAAGCCATGTTGAGTGTGGGCAGTCATTTAACCTGTGTGTGAAAATGCAGGGAAGAGAACAGTTTGGGGGTTGGGGAAACCTTAGATTTGCATTTACTGAAGAATAACAGGCACAGGGACCACACAAATTCTGCAGGATATGTCAATTCAGATGATGATTCTCTTTTCAATTAAGTGTGATGTTAAAGCATCTGCCCAGAAAGAGGAAAATCAAGGGCAGCTTGAGGCTTAGGGGAAGTGAAGAAAATGAGGGACAGCAGTTGTTGAGACTTAGTGACTTGGCAAGAAAGGCATTAAAAGATCACCAACAGTCAAGAAGGAATCAGGTGAGCTTGAAGGGTATAAGAAATGGCTTCCATCAACAGATTTTTGTGATTCATTCCAAATGACATTTATGAAGCAGGGGAGGGAGAAAACAGAACACAACTACAGGGGGAAGAGATGGTGGTTGGCAAAACAGCAAATTTCTAAAGGATTCTAGATGAGCCCGTTGTCAAAATGGTCAGCTGTTTAACATATATCTAGACTATGGAATAGCAAGACACTAAGGAAGGAAGTGTTCATGAGCACATTCTATTTCTGTAAGTAGAAAAAAGAAAGGACCGGCTAGGTACAGTGGCTCATGCCTGTAATCCCAGCACTTTGGGAGGCTGAGGCGGGCGGATCACCTGAGGCCAGGAGTTTGAGGCTAGCCTGACCAACATGGAGAAAACCCTTCTCTACTGAAAATACAAAATCAGCTGGGTGTGGTGGCAGCGCATGGCTGTAATCCCACCTACTCAGAAGGCTGGGATTTTCCTCTTTCCACTTGAACCTGGGAGGCAGAGGTTGTGGTGAGCTGAGATCGTGCCATTGCACCCCAGCCTGGGCAACAAGAGCGAAACTCCATCTTAAACAAAAAGCAAACAAGAAAGGATCATTTTTTAAGTGGCAAGTTTTAAATGGCAGCTCAGATGAACCAGAAAGTAAGATGGAAAGAAAAGCTGAAAATGTAGTGGCTCACATACTTCAAGTTTGTTGATAACCCAATTGGGATGAAGTTGAATTGATGCATGGGGAGATATCCAACGGGAGGCTCTCTGATTATGGGGAATTTTAGAGTGGAGAGTTTCGAGGGAGAGAACTTTGGAGGTTGAGCCACATGAACTCGTAAGTATCAGAGTTAGAGATGGAAGAAATAGCAAATTGGTTGATTAATGGGCTATTGGGTCAGTGTCAGGTAGTGTAATGCTGGGGGTGGAACGTGAAGATGCTCACACACTATGGAAGACAAGTCCCCATGGGAGAAAGAGGCAGGTTTTAGAGATCAGTAGATGATTGCAGAGATTTCTCAAGTACATTGTCTTGCCAACTAATTCTGAAAACAGGTGGTAGGTCTGGGTCCAGCTGAAGATTTGCTTGGCCTTGTCTTATACCTAATGCTCAGGGAGTTTTTATATTACCTTGTAATTGATGTCATCTCAGTATTCATAGCACACCCACACTGTGCTCCAGAAAACATGAAACTAACAAAGCCCAGCTCTCAGCATCTTCCTCCTCACTCTCAGACATAACAAGCCTGCTGGGACAACTCCAGGGAGCTGCCTTTGCCTGGGACAGAAACGTAGGGCTGGAGAGGGTGGAAAACAAAATAATCTTCCTACCTGCTTCCTGTGGGGCCATTTTAAGTGGTTGTGAGGGAGAGCTTATCCATATTCAGTGCTGGTTAAAAAACATACCTTGGCTTTTGATTCAAGGTGCTAATTTATGTACTTTACATATTAGCACTATGAGCCCCACGGTTCTTAACTACAAGTAAACAGGCGTGTAAGAGACCATTTAAGATGAGTCACTGAAATCTCTAGGGGCGTTTGTTCTCCCTCCTGCCTCTTCCACTTTTAGTGTGTTAGGTGAAGTTGTATTTGGAGGAGGCCCACAGGAAGAGCTAAGCAACAGCTTCAGAATTCAGCTGGAGCTTATGGTACATCATGTACCTCATTGGAAAAAAAAATTAAACTTCCCAATGTCTACGTTAAAAGTTTTTGACATTTAAACAGGGTCAGTTTCTTCTCTCTCTATGAAAATAGGCAAAATGTTGCCCCCTTAATGTCTTCATTTCAAGTAATTTGCAACACATACACAAATCACTGAGGGACTAAGGTGACATTATTGATAATTCAAGTTTCAAAAAGGGATTCTGAGCAAATGTTTCACTGCTATGTGTTCCAGACTGACTGCCTCCATTAAATACGTTCATTGGATAATTGCCTGACTTTTCCATTTTGCTTTTCTGGTGAAGCCACGTGTAACATGTCCAAAATGGCTAAGAGAAATCATGGAACTTGGGCACATGCGTACAGCATTGCTTTTCAAAAAGGGCAGAATATTTTCAAGAACTATTTATATTCTGGGCAAGCTTTGAATTTGTATATATTATGTGCACAGAAGATAATTCATTACCATGTTGTACACCAAATTAAATGACCCTTTGATACTGAGGTCACGCCCATTCATATTAGTAGGAATTAAAGATGCTAAGAGGAGCAAAAACTGATGATGCCAAGAATGCATGGAGCAAAATGGCACAGTTGTCTAATGGAACAAAATTGAAAAGAACTGGAGAACAGGAAAAGGGCGTGGTGTCTGCAAAAATGAAAAACTTTATTCATGGATTCAAATTTATGCTTAAAATGAATTGAATGTGATGCACCATTCTTGGTTTTCAGACAAACGTTAGAAGCTAGCTAAATAGTGATGGAACTTGTAGTCTGGCAAATTTTCCTGGAACTTACTTTCCGTCAACCTCAAGTATTCTTATCACCAGTTCTTTTTTATTCTTCACTAGGGGATGAAAGAACATCCTACTTTTATTTTTAATTTTTGTAGAGACAGTGTCTTACTCTGTCACCAAGGCTCGAGTACAGTGGCATGGAATCATAGCTCACTATAACCTTGCACTTGTAGGCTCAAGCAATTCTACTTCAGCCTCCTGCATAGCTAGGACTATAGGAGCACACCACTGTGTATAATTTTTTTATTTTTAGAGATAGGATCTCGCTACACTGCCCAGGCTAGTCTTGAAATCCTGGCCTCAAGCAATCCTGCTGCCTTGCCCTCCCAAAATACTGGGATTACAGGCATGAGTCACTACACTTGACCTGCTTTTATTTTTTAACCAATGCTTTTGAAAAGATTGCTTTCAAACTCCTCAGGATTTCATGCCACCAATCTTCACACTGCCTTATAAACCTGCCGTCTCTCCCTACACATCTCGAAGGTAGAATCCATTACCACGAACCCAATCTGACTAAAAGACTGTTAAATTTTTGACCAAGAGATAGCAAAACCATTTGTTTTATCTTCCTATCGAACTGTTGGTTACATTTCGTCGTATTCTATAACCATAATTAAACCTTCCTGTGATTGTCTACAGCTTTGTGAATGCTGAAAACTCATACACTGCTTTAACATTCTTGTATGTAAATATTGGTCACTCAGAGGCTTCCTGATGGCACAATTTGGTGCCATTCCAGGGACTATTTCTTGTGTTAAGTTCAAATTAAGGTACCTTTCTTATGCCACCAATTGCTTAAAATCATTCCACAGTTTAGTTTGTTTCAAAATTTCTAGTTTAGATTGTTTCTTATGGTGCTTTCCCCACTATGTATCTAATTAGTTCTTTTCATACTCTTTTTATAATTTGAAATCTATTTTATTGTTCCCTAAAGCTCCTGACTTTGTTTGAATTTGACAACTTTGGTCATTTGTGGACGAATACTTTCATAGTTACCCCTCTTCCAACTTTGCCCACAGATCTCCTTAGAATCCTTTTATCTTACTAGTGTTATAATTTGGACTGATTACTTTCTAGGTTTTATGTCATTCTGTGGTTCCCTTTGACTGTGCTCCTGGTTTGGATGGATGTACTCTTTCTTGGATCTTACAATTTTTCCTTTGATTACTTTGCTCCTTTGTTTTGCTGTACTACATTTTCAAGAAATGACTTCTTAAGAGATACATGGGATGAAATGTTCTGAGACTTTTTAGAAGTTTAAAAATGTCTTTTATTCTGCTCTCACCTCTGATTGAAAACTTGACTGAGTGTAGAATTCTAGGTTGCAAAAAAAAAAAAAAAAAAAAATCCCTTAGAACTCCCTAACATGATAAAAGGAATTTATGAAAAACTCGTGGAAAACATCACGCTCAGTGGAAAGACTGAAAACTTTCTCCCTAAGACAAAGGAATGAGACAAGGAGGTCTGCTTTTGCCATTTTTATTCAACTTTGTACTGGAAGTTTTAGAGCAATTATTCAAGAAGATAAAATGAAGAAGTAAAACTAGTCAAAGATGATCTCATATTTAGAAAAATTTTTTAAAAATTTCCCAAAATTATTAGAGCTAATAAATGAATATAGCAAAGTTGCAGGACACAAGATCACAAAAAATTCAGTGGTAATTTTACAATGAAAGGGTCCAAAAAAGAAATCAGGAAAACAGTACCATTTATAATACTATCCAAAATAATAAAATACCTTATAAATTTAACCAAGGTGGTGAAAGACTTTTGCACTGAAAACTATAAAACATTGCTGAAAAAAATTAAGGAAGACCTAAATAAATGAAAGGATATAACATGTTCATGAATTAGAAGATATAATATTGGTAAGATAGCAATACTAAAGCAATCTAGACATTCAATACAGTGTCTGTCAAAATTCCAACAGCCTCTTTTATTTATTTATTTATTTTTTGGCAGAAGTGGAAAAGTAGACCCTCAAATTCATATGGAATTGCAGGGGGCCCTAAAAAGCCAAAACAATACTGAAAAAAGAACAATAAAATTGGAGAGCTCACATTTCAAAAGCTACTGCAAAGCTATAGTAATTAAAACACTGTGATACTGGCACAAGGATAAACATAGATGAATGGAATAAAATCATGGGTTCAGAAATCACAGATCTGTGGCAAATTGATTTCAACAAGGGTGCCAAGACCATTCAATGAGGAAGAATAGCCTCTTCACCAAATGATGCTGAGACAGTTGGATATCCCCACATAAAGGAATGAATTGGATCCTTACTTTACTCCATATACAAAAATTAACTCAAAATAAAGACCAGCCTGGGCAACATGGTGAAACCTTATCTCTACAAAAAATATAAAAATTAGCTGGGCGTGGTGGCACGTGCCTGTAGTCCTACCTATTCAGGAGGCTGAAGTGGGAGGATCGCTTGAGCATGGGAGATTAAAGTTGCAGGGAGCCATGTTCACACCACTGCATTCCAGCCTGGCTGAAAGAATGAGATCCTGTCTCAAAAAGACAAATAAAACAAAAACCTCAAAATGGATCAAAGACTTAAATATAAGAGTTAAAACTATAAAACTTTCAGAAGGAAGTATAGAAGTAAATCTTGATGATCTTTAGATTTGGCAATGGTTTCTTAGATATGACCCCAAAAACACAAGTAGCAAAAGAGAAATGAGATTTCACTGAAATTAAAAACTTCTATGCATCGAAGAACACTATCGAGGGAGTGAAAAGAGAGAGCATGATAGGGTGACTACAGTCAATAATAACTAATAACTTAGTTGTATATTTTAAAATGGTTTATGTAATTCTTTTTTTTTTTTGGAGACAGTCTTGCTCTGTCACCCAGGCTAGAGTACAGTGGTATGATCTCCGCTCACAGTAACCTCCGCCTCCTGGGTTCAAGCAATTCTCTTTCCTCAGCCTCCGGAGTAGCTGGGATTACAGGTGCCTGCCACCATGCCCGGCTAATGACAGGGTTTTACCATTTTGGCCAGGCTGGTCTCCATCTCCTGACCTGGTGATCCACCTGACTCAGCCTTCCAGAGTGCTGGGATTACAGGCCTGAGCCACCGCACCTGGCCTGGATTGTTTGTAACTAAAGGATAAATGCTTGAGGGCATAGATACTTCGTTCTCCATAATGTGCTTATTTCCCATTGCATGCCTATATCAAAACATCCCATGTTCCCCATAAATGTATATTCCTACTATACACTTGCAAAAAAATTTTAAAATAAAATTTTTAAGAAGTGAAAAGACAAACCATGGAAGGGAATATATTTGCAAATCCTATGTCTGATAAAAGTCTGATATCTAGAATATATGAAGAGTTATAACTCAACACCAAAATAAATACCCAATTTAAAAATAGGCAAAAACCTTGAATAGACATTTGTTTAAAGAAGACATGCCAGTAGCTAACAAAACATAAAAAAAGGTCAACATCATTAGCTAGTAGGAAAATTCAAATCAAAACCACCATAAGATACCCTTTCACACCCACTAGAATGGTCATAACTAAAAACCAAACAAAGCAAGTGTTGTCCAGGATGTGCAGAAATTGAAACCCTGAAACATAGACTAATAGACTACTTGTTTCCCACTGTCTATTAGTTTGCTATGATGAAGTTTATGTTAAGTGTATTTTACCACAATTTTTTAAAAAAAATTAGGGGAGGGATGGCAGGCTAAAGTACCAGTGACGGTTTTGTCAACTGGGCAAGGCTATAGTACATAGCTACTTAATCAAAACTACTCTAGATATTGCTGTGAAGATATTTCGTAGATGTTGTTTACATCTACAACTGAGTTCAATGTCAATTTAAAGCCTTTGCTTTAAGCAAAGATTATCCTAATGTGGGTGGGAAGGCCTTAATAGCAAAAACAAACAAACAAAAAAACTGCCTCAAGACAGCAGCATCAATCCCTGCCTGATTTTCCATGCCTGTCCTATAAATTTTAGACTTGCCGTTTCTCACAATTTTGTGTGCCACTTCCTTTATATATATGTACATATATATATATATATACACGTGTATATATATATACACACATATATATATATATATATGTGCGTGTATCCTTTTTTTTTTTTTTTTTCTGGAGAACCCTAATTGATAACAGTGCCTTAAAAAAGATTCTCTTAAAATATTGAAGCCATTCTTCCTAATCTTTTAGTTGTTGATGAGAATTTTAATACCAGTTTTAAAACCATACTTTTGCAGATGATTTATTGATTTCTCTTTGGAGGCCCTTGGAATCTTTCTATCTTTGGTTCCAAAGTTAGACAATGGTATCCTGAGTGTCCTTCATTGGAAGGAAAAGAGTTTTCAAATATGAAGATGTGTTTCTCCCTTCAGGTCTGGAATGTGACTTAAGAAATTCCTTTATTTTCTCTTCACTGTTTTCTTCTCTGTCTGACATGCCTATTAGGTAGATATTTGACCTTCTGGTTAATTTTCTATGTCCCCTTACACTGTTTTTTTTTGTTGTTGTTGTTGTTGTTTTATTTTTTAGAAGAGGTTCTATGAATTATTGGCCTACCTTGGGTTGATAATTTTCTGAAATTATATTTGAAATGTTCAGAAGTTCCTTATTCAGTAATTGTTTCTTTTTGGTATTTTATAAGTTTTATATGTTCTGGAATTTCTAGTTAAATTTTATTTGTTCTAAGCTATCTGTTCTGTTAGTTTTCTGCTTATTTATCATGAGAGGCAAAATTGCAGAGTAGTTTATCACTGCAAACTGGAAATAGATCAAGCCCCACCTCTAATAGGAGCTAACTGTCCAACCTTGGGCAAGTAACTTAAGCCATCTCTGCCTCAGTTTCCTGGGGCATAATAACTAAGCTTTCATGAATTTTGTGAAGATCTAGAGAGTTTATAAGCATACTTAGGTAACTCCCAGCACATAGTAAGCACTCAATACATGTGAGCTATTCTTACTGGTCTTCTATTTCACATTGCAAGCTTTATTCATATGACTAATGAATCTTGGTTGTCTACTCAAATTTGAAAAACTCAGACTGCAAAGTTGACTTCATGCTGTTTTTGTGGGTGAGACTCGCTAACTGGAAAAACTACTGTTAGTTTGAGTCAGAAGTGGATGCTGAATTAAGCTTAATAAAGAGAACTGCACTATGGAGCACCTACACTTATACTCTAGTTCTTCCTAATCAGCTTCATTTCTTTAGAGGAGAACCCTCAAATTAGTTTGCTTTGCATTAAGAGATGGACTGCAAACTCTTCTACATGGTAGGAAACTGTGGGATGCATTGATTGCTAAGTATATTCACCTAGAAATGATTTCCCAATTTTCAGCCACACTCTTCTTTCTCAACTTTTGGTCCTACTTGGCTGTGTTTGAGTCATTAGTCTTTTCTGGGTTCAACTATGTGGTTGTGGTTGCCTCTTTCATTGGCTGTAGCTTCTTCCATGTATGTTCTGAGCTGTGGCTTTTTTTCTCTTCATCAATAAGAAAAAGTACAAACTACAAATCAGCCATAATCCCATCACACCAAGGTAATTGTTAGCTTTTAGTCTTTTTTTCTTTTTAAAATCACCAAATGCCTTTCTCCAGTACTATTTATACCCATTTGACAGATTCGGCAGCACTAAAGCCCAGCATACAATTTGACAAAAGTCAGAATCTCTCCACAGGATGTGGGGAAAGGCTAGGGACACTTGTGTTGATAATATTAATCTCTTCACACTTTATATTATTATAAACCAGGCAGTGATAGCTATCTTTGTAGCCAAATCTTTGTGAGTATTCTTCATTCATTTCCTTACATCAAATTTTCCAGAAGTTGAGACAAAGAATAAAAGCACTTTCAAAAGTTTTTCCATAAATACACCAAACAGCTCTTGGGGCCAGGTTTACCAATTTAAGCACAAGCAGCAAGGTTGGATAGTATGCATTCTCCCCATTTTCAGCACTGGTGATCATTAAGTTTTTTGGTAATTTAATGGGTAAGTACCATCTTACTGTTTCAATTTGCATTTTTTTCAACTAGTAAAGTTAATTTTAAAAATAAATTTATTTGATATCTGGCTTGTCCTAAGCAAATAGCTCATTTCTTTGTGGGGAGTGTTCATTCATTCCTTGTTTTTCCTGATTGTTTTCAATCTTTCCGCTTTTTTTTTTTTTTTTTGATAATCTAATATGCTAGGCACTGTTCCACATTTTGGAAATACAAGAGTAAATAAAACATAAGCCCTACCCTTATAGAACTTATATTTTTTAATGAGGAGAAAGAGATAATAAATATGCGGTAGGTCAGATGGTGGTAAACACTGAGAAAAATAGAAAAGTAAAGCAGGCAAGGATGTGTTGGGAGTGGGGCCTTCTGAGGACCTATCAGGAGGGCAATATTTGAGCAGATATCTGAAGGAGGTAAGGGAATGAGCCATGTCTTTAACTGGGGTCAGAGCTTGCAGGCAGAGGGACTAGCAAGTGCAGAGACCCTGGGATGGAAGTGTGTTTGCTATGTTTAAGGAACTTCAAAGAGGCCAGAGTGACTGGAACTGAGCAAGTAAGGAGAGTATTAGAAGGAGAGGTCTGAGAGGTGGGAATACATATATGGGGGGGCAAATAATGTAAATACTTAGAGATAGACCCTTATAAAATCTTTGGCTTTTACTCTGAGGAAATGGCAAATTATTGGAAGGATATGAGTGGAAGAATGACATGCTATAACTACGTTTTCAGAAGATCTCTTTGGCAGCTAGGTGAAAAATAAGCCATAGCAGACTAGGGTGGCATCAGGGACAAGGAGTTAGGAGGATTATTGAATAATTGAAAGGACAGATGATGGCAGCTGGGACCAGGGTGGTTGCTGTAAAAGTGGTGAGAAGTAGTCAAATTCTGTCTGTTTTTGCATCTATATTTAAGAGTGAGAGTTATCTATTTATATACCCACCCGCTCACCCATCTGTCCACTGGCCTGTCACCCATCTGTCCATCCATCCATCTATCCATCTATTCTCATTGTAATGTTTAGATTTCAGCATCTGAATTTAGAAAATGTCTATTATTTTAATGCTCCAAAATCGTTGAGATAGCATGGAAATTGCATGTTCCTTGAAGTCTCAAAAACCTTGTTCAAGTGACCCTCTGTGCCCTGTGCTTTTCATAGAGATAAGGCTTTGATAGACTGGGTGCGATGGCTCATGCCTGTAATCCCAACATTATGGGAGGCTTAGGCAGGAGGATCCCTTGAGCGCCAGAGTTTGAGACCAGCCTGGGCAACATGGTGAGACCTCATCTCTCCAAAAAAAAAAAAAAAGAATCAGCCAGGCATGGTGACCCGGACCTGTTGTCTCAGCTACTCTGGAGGCTGAACTGGATCTCTTGAGTCAGGGAGGTAGAGGTTGCAGTGAGTCATGATGGCACCACTGCACTCCACCCTGGGCAACAGAGCGACTTTGGCTTTGATATCTTTTTATATATTTTCCATATAAGTAGTCTGTTTAGATCTTTTATCTCTTCCTGAGTCAGTGTTGGTCATTTGCATTTTTCTAGAAAGTCCATTTCTTTGATATTTAAAAAATGTATTGCTTTGAGTTTTATAGTAGTATAATTTTCAATGTCTCTTTGTGGTGAAGTCCTCTTATTAGCTTTATGTAGTTGTGTTTTGTCTTTCAATGTATTAGACTAAGGAGTGGGATGTCTATTGTATCTGTTTCCCACAGAATAAGCAGCTCTTACATAACTTTGTCTATTTACCATTTTACTGTTTTTTGGGTCATTTTTATTTCTTACTTTTTTTTTCCTGCTTTTCTTGTTTGTGTTGTTGTTGTCTCCTGAGTTCTTGAATTAAATACGTAGTTCATTTTTTGTTATGTTCTGAGTTTGCCTCAGACAAATGCTTTGGCCATATCTCATTAGTATTGACGTGTCATGTTCTCATTATTGCTCTTTTCTTAGGACTCTAATTTCAGATTTTTCCCAAAAGCTATTTATTAGTGGTTTCTCTTTTCATTTCAAAAGGCTTTTCAGTTTATATTTTTGAAATTAATTTCTAGTTATACAGATTTGTGGTCAGAATCTATATCTTACATGATTTCTGTTTTGTTGAAATTAATCGAGCTTTTCTTTGTGCCTAAATGCATGATCAGTTTTACACATTTTCCATGAATCTTTGAAAGTGTATTCCTCATTGAGTACCATGTTCAATTTGTAGTTATTAGATCAACTTTATTATAGTATTCAGCATTTCAGTATTATACTTTTTTCCTTGATTTGTATGTCAAGAAATAAGGCCACCCTCATTGTGAAGCAACAAGGATGAAGATTCTTAAGATGATCCACTTAATACATCTATTTTCTCTTCCTTAAAAAAACAAACAAACAAACAAAAAAAAAAAAAAAAACAAAGAAATAGTAAGGCCAGGTGTGGAGGCTCATCACCGTAATCCTAGCACTTTGGGAGGCTGAGATGGCAGGATTGCTTGTGCCCAGGAGTTCAAGACCAGCCTGGGCAACATAGCGAGACCCTGTCTCCAATTAAAAAAAAAAAAGTAAGACAGTTATATGTAAGCCATCCGTATTTGTTGTGTTATTTACCTCTTTTACTTTATGTATTTTATTTGAAACAGTTTCATGACTTTTTACTAACTGTTGATTGCTTCATTAACATAAAATATCCCTTTGTTATGTAATTTTCCCTTTTAATATGGTTTTTGCCTTGGATTCTATTTGGACTGATATTAATAATGTAATCACTGCTTTCTTTTTTTTTTTTTTCTGACATAGTTTACATATGTATAAGACTCCATCATTTGGCTGAACGAGACTTCAGTTTCATTAAAAATCAATTGAGGTGGTCTGTCAGCCAAGGAGGACGTTAGTGCTGAGGTTGATGTTCCTATCAAGAACAGTAACTGTCAAAGTTTCCAGTACTTTGACGAAACCTCGAATGTGTGGCTGGAAGGTTTTCATGTTGGAGCATTTGTTGTATCCCTGGGGGGTTGCAGCTCTCTAAGTTTGCTGTGGCTAAACAAAAAAAAGACATACACAGATTTCTACAGAAATTGTGGGTCCGTGAAAGATTTTGAGACGAGGAAGGTTTGTGTCTTTTAGAGTACAAAGTGATTTTGGAATATAAAGAATTTCTTTGGACCGAGTTACCTAGAAGTTTGTCACCCACCTGTGTTCCTGAACTATTATGAAACATGAAAATGTGGGCCAAGAAATAGTTTATCTTGATAAAGAAACAATGAACAACAACAACAAAATCAATCGAGATAAGTTAATATTGATAATTTGATTTTTTTTTCTTTAAAAATCGGCCGGGCGCGGTAGCTCACCCCTGTAATCCCAGCACTTTGGGAGGCCGAGGCGGGCGGATCATGAGGTCAGGAGATCGAGACCTTCCTGGTTAACACGGTAAAACCCCGTCTCTACTAAAAATACAAAAAAATTAGCCTGCTGTGGTGGCGGGCGCCTGTAGTCGCAGCTACTCGGAAGGCTGAGGCAGGAGAATGGCGTGAACCCGGGAGGCGGAGCTTGCTGTGAGCCGAGACTGTGCCACTGCACTCCAGCCTGGGTGACAGAGTGAGACACTGTCTCAAAAAAAAAAAAAAAAAGAAAAAAAAAGAAAACCATATGCTATATTGCATTATGTACATAACCTACCTATTTTACATTTTCGGATGGTTATAACATGTATATAAATTTATATGCTACAATCTCAAAATAGATTTGAAATGGAAAATATGAAAACGTAAGATAACTTTTTTAAATTGGGTGCCACCAAATAGAATTTTAATAGAGGATAATTATAAATGTTGCCTTCAGTTTATTTTTCATATTAATTTCAGAAAGACCATTCTGTGTCAACTTTTGGTAAATAAAAATGACAAGCAATCAAACGATAGCATAAGAACTCTAAGCAATCAACCAACAATAGCATAAGAACTCTAAGTGACGATGTTTTGTCTGCAGTTAATTATCAGGTGATAGAGAAAATATTGACGAGATCAAGCCTCTCCATTATTATTGTGTGGGTTGTTCTCTGCTTGTCTTCTGATGCCCCTCCCTCAGTTCCCTTCCTTCCCTTCTCTGACCTGCTCTGTTCCCTGGGAGGCTGGTCCCTTGAGTGCTGCCTCACTTACTCTTCCTTACTGACAGCTTCTGGTAGAACTCAGTCAATGCGAGCGCAGACAGGAGCCTGTGGAGTGGGGCGGGGGGCAAGAGAAGAAAAATGTTGGAGTATTTCTTCCACTGTATTGGGGAGCCTTTTTCTTCTTGGCTTCAGCTCTCATTGGGCAACACCATTCCCCGCCCTTCCTCCTCAGGCCTAGAGGTGGAAATGGTGCTGATCTCTGGGGGCTTCCACACCCTTCACTGGTCCCTTTAACCTTCCCCACACCTCTGTACATTGTGAATTATTAAAGTCTCTTTAGAGGAATCATCTAAATGGAATTCTATTTTCTCCTGGTATTCTCCAGTGCAATATAAGCCTGAGTTCTTTTTTATGAGCAAGAGAAAACAACTCAGCCTTTTAAAGGATTAGAAGGATATCACGGTGCTGAGAATTAAGCTTGAGGACAAGGCTTGAGAGTGGGCAGGAGGCAAAGTGGGGTCCAAGAGCATGGCAGAAGCCACCACAAAGGCTATGGATATGCACTGTGGATATGTCTGGGTCACACGCTTCCACCTCAGATCATCCTGAACCTGCTCAGAATAATTTTATCCCTGACTCAGCATTTAAAGTCCAAGGAGAGGCCAGTAATGTATCCTTCTCCTGGTTGTTGTGGGGAGGATGGAGAGGGCATCTGGGTTATTTGGCTTCTGAAATATGAGGTGTCCACAGAAAAATTGGACAGAGGAAGGAGAGGTGGATAGCAAACAGACAGAAACGACCAATGCCCACTGTAGATACTATCTTTAAAGGCATCTTAACATTTAACACATACTATTATATTCATGCCTATTCTAATACCTTAGGGACTTAAAGGGTGGTCAGGTTAATTGGCTTCTCTTAATTATGCAATTATCTGCTCATTTATTTATTGATCTCCTTTTCTGTGTCTGCAGTTGAACAAGAACTGCTGGTTAAGTTATCCAGGATGTGTTCTATAGATTTTATTTCTGTCAACCCAGTATATACGTTCAAGTAAAGCAAACATACCCATGGCAAGAAGTTCAGAATTCTATAAATCAGATTCACATATAAATATGCTATCATCAGCCTCTTCCAATAAACAATATTGTCAAAGGTTGCTGATAACCCTCACAAATGAATTTGTTCTTGGTTATCAGGATGGTAAGTCCATATTGAAAATCAATGTTAATTCAAGAATTCTCAGCTCAAATGCAGCTTGTTCTGAGCTCTAGGAATTGTGCAGGAGAGGGAGAAAGGAATGATTTGTGATCTGAGGAATATACTTTGACAGCCCAAACCCCAACACATTCAAAAATTTCCACAGGGGCTTTAAAGGTGACCTTGATGAGGAAGGGAAAGCAATCTTTACCTGGTGAAGACAGAGTGAGAAACACTGCCTAGAAAGATACATACATGCAACTTAACATGAAAAGAATTCTGGATTTTACCAGTTGAGAGCTGTGGGATTTTGGAAATATAGTTTAAAATGCTGGCATCTCCACATAAATAATGGAGAACCCGGAGGCTAGCTATCAAATGGTGGCATCTGCCCATAAACCTCCAAGAGCAATGAGAATATTCAGCTATGGTCAGAGAGCACTGGCCCCAGCTGCCCTGAAGCTAAGGACTGTCATTGGAACAACACTCCAAAGGGCTTCTTGGAAGCTGCCTCTGGAGCTGGTCCACAGGGTATAATTATGAGATTCCTGAGCTCCCTTGCCACTGTTAACTAGAAATAAAGGTCATTTGACTTACAGTTCAGCTTGAATTCCCCTGTCCTAAGTCTGAAAATACAAAAGTAGAGGCCTTGTAGTATAATTCACAAACTTTTTCCTTAAAAGGAAGTGCTGGTAGAAGTCATGCCACCTCTTCTCCATTGTTTAGTGTGCACAGAAATAAAATGCTAGGTATTTAAAAGTAGCAAAGGAAAATCTCAAGTTCGTGTTCAAAATAGAACACATATGCTCTAAACTATAAAGTCATAGTAAACTGATGCTTATTTCTTTAATGTTAAAAATACTTGTTAAACTACTTGCTAATAATTACAGCCTCATTAGTCAAGCAATATTAAGGGACAAAATGGGATGCAATACTGCTGGAATTAGTTAGAAATTGAGTTTAGATACATAAAAAGCTTTGCTTCATTTTCAAAATGAAAGATGATATGGATTCTTGCTTTCCTAGTTTTTTAAAAGAAAGTATTAGATCAAACATATGAAGACAGATTGATCTTGGGAGTATTTCTAACTTAAGAAATCAAAATCCATGTTCTCTCAAAATTGATATGAGTTTCAAGGATGGTTTTTTTGTTCAAAGACTCTTTTAACATATTTTGGGTCTATTAGAATTTTTTTTGAGTCAGTCTCGCTCTGTCACCCAGGCTGGAGTACAATGGTGCAATCATAGCTTTCACTCCAGCCTTGAATTGCTCAGTGCAGCCTTGAACTCCTGGGCTCAAGCTATCCTCCTGTCTCAGCCTGTGGAGCAGCTGGGACTACCAACATGTGCTCCACTGTGCCTGGTTAAGTTTTCAATTTTTTTGTGGAAATGAGGTCTTGTTGTATTGCCCAGGCTGGTCACAAACTGTTAGAAATATTCAAAACTATCACAGATATATGGCTATTTAGTTCTATCCATGTGTATCACAGTGTTCTAAGCCATTAAATTGAAAGACATGAGCCCTGGCCCCAAGGGACTCACAATATTAAAATCATAGATTACAGATGATCCAATCTCTGAGTTACGGAGGACGAAGAGTCCCTGGTCAGGAAGCTCAGGTCCTGACTTTACCAACATTCTTTAGAACCTTGTTGAAATTAACTAAATGTTTAGTACTTCCATTTCCTCATACTTCAAATGTAGGATAATATCTGCCCTTATCTCATGGGTCCCTGACCTAAGAACGTAAGATAATGGCTATAAACATTCCAAAAAATCCTAACACATTATTGTTAGCTATACTAGGCTCAAAACTGCAAAAGGATTTGTGTGTTTCCTTTTAAATAGCTTTAAAAAGCATCATTAACATTTATACAACACTGAGAATCTCTTTGCAGCCCCAAGTTACAGAACTGTGTATTCAGCTACAATTTGGGCTGTGACTTAAGTGAAAGCTGTAAGTTACACCTCCTCTAACCAGAAGCAAAATGCAGATGTTTTGAAGATTCTTTTTTTTTCCTAACACAGAAGTGTGGAAATAAGCAAATTGCAAAAGAAAGAGGAACATTATACTTAAGTCCTGAAATCTAAAACATTTCAGTTTAGAACTTTAAAAAAATAATTGGTAAAGTTCCAGGGTTAACCTACTTTATTGAACCTTTGGGCTGTTCAGTGTGGAATAAAATTCTCTAGGGATACAATGATACTTGAAAAAATATATTTGAAATATATAAGCCATTTCTCACTTATAAAAAAATGTATAGAGATCTGAGTAGACACATTAAAAGTAGAAGATACTGGTTTTCATTCTAGGTTCATTCATGATAAAATGAAACCTTGACACGTGTAAAAAACTTGAGCCCTGCAAGTGTTCAAGGCATTTTGTGCCACTGCTTCTGATCTTCTTGCTGCTCTCCTGGCTCCCCCAGTGTGTCTGAGTTTCTGTCACTGAGACCAACTCTGTTTTCAAGTATTTCATATTTAACCTTCCCAGGAGAGGGTTGGTCGGGTTCATCAATGTATTCAGTACCCTGTAAGGTCTCAAAATAGGTCACTTCAGAGGTTACTGGCCAGGCAACTGCTCTTCCAATTAGTTGTGGCTATGGTGGTGGGGTCATACGATGCAAAGTGCATCCCAAGAGGAGGATTTCCATGCATGTCCAGTTTATATAGGAAGTGCAGGAAACATTGGTGGAAGAGTGGGGAAGTCAGACAGGAAAGGTAACCAGTAACGGGTGCATTATCAAGCACCTATAATCAAGCACTGTAGGTGGCTGGAGTTTAATCCATAGGGAAATCTTGGGAAATGTCATAAAACATTTCCCAGGGTTATCCTAATGAAAGACAAGGGAGCTGGAATATTGAGACACCAACTCCCCTTAATCATTGGTTGAGGACAGCTGAGAGGGAGGTAGAAGAGGGGTGTTTGTTCTTGCAGACTGTGTTGTTCACATTCTCAGGTGAAGGGACGCAGTTCAACTGGCAGCTGAAAGTGCTGGAGTTCATAGAAATGGTCGGGCCTGAAGGATGGGGGCAGGGTGCCACTGCATTAACTACACATGGTAACTCCGGGTAAAGTCACTCACAGCCACTTTACCACCAACAGGCTTCTCATATATAGGCTTTGTAGAACAGCCAATACCATTTTTATTAGAATGATAATTCAACTTAAATTTTAAGATCAACTTATTTTAAAAGAAACTTAATTTTTGTCTTTGGGACAACCTTATAAATGCCTAAAACTTTTTTTTAAATACTGAATTTAGATTTCTGTATGTAAGCTGATAAACGAATACTAACCTTTTCTGTGGTGAAGCTGGGTGTTAATAGTTCAGTTTTGTCAGTGTCAACCTAAATAACAAAAACTCTGAAAGAAAGTAGTGCTTAATTGGGAATAAGCATTGCGATGGGAATAGATGTGCCACAGTAAACTAGGTATTCAGGGAGGTAAAGGAAGGCAAAGACTTTTAAAGGAAATGAGGAGGATTACATAATTGTTTTGAGATAATTATCCTTGGCTACAAGGATCAATAACAAGAGTGGCATCTGTCCAAATTTAAATAGGCAGTTGCTGGGCAGACATCCTCACAGAAGTGTGTTTCTGTGTAAGGCTTTGATGGCCTTTGTGCAAGGTTGTGGTTTTTGTAGTCTTTTGTGATAGTTTTTGTTATTTAGCATATGTGTGTGGGAATCCTCCCTTCATGTCCTTCCTCAGATCTGTTTTTCAGTTTGTTTGTTTTTAACATGAGTGACTACATTTTTATTCTGACAACTTTTACAGTGGTATCAACATCTGTGTCAGTTATTTGAATTAGGCAATTAGTTGCATATTTTTAATTTTTGTCCCAATCTTAATGAAAAATAGAAGTGCTAATATTAATCATCGAGCTTTTTATATGCTTAATAATGACAAAGATGACAACCATAAAGCATGCCAAAAACCTGAATTCATTTTTTTTGTTTGTTTGTTTTTTTTTTTTTTTTTTTGAGTCTTTACGGTTTGCTCCATCACTCAGGCTGGAGTGCAGTGGTGTGCTCTCGGCTCACTGCAACCTCTGCCTCCCTGGTTCAAGCAATTCTCATGCCTCAGCCTCCCAAGTAAATTCTTTAGTCTATTTGAACTCAAGCTTTGTTTTCAATTTCAAGAACAAAATTAACAAAACAAGATTATGATTTGAACATGAGGTAAAACTAGGACTTTTACAGTTTGGTTTGTTTTGTTGTTTTTAGAGACAGGGTCTTGCTCTGGAGTGCAGTGGTACAATCAGAGCTCACTGTAACCTGGAACTCCTGGGCTCAAGTCATCCTCCTGCCTCAACCTCTGGAGTAGCTGGGACTACAGGCACCCACCACTGTGTCTGGCTTTGACATTTTTTTAATTTCTGAGAATTGGCATCCTTTAAGGCATATATGTGTGCTGACTTAATTTTACATTTTCAACTTTTGTACATGTATCTGGAATTCTTTATGTACAGAAATTGGAGACTGCATGGCAAAACTGCTTTATGAAAACACTGAAATAATTGAAAATGTCATCTTAGTAAAGTTGAGCCCTGGTAGAGATGGAGTTGTGCCTGGCCAAGTGACTATCTGTTTGAACCTCCCATCAGGATCTGAGTTCTGTCAGTCCTACAAGGTCATAAGGCCAGGCAGGCCCAGTCATCATCCAGTATAGATGGCAGTGATACATTTGGGGCTGAGCACAAGCAAGACCAGAAGCAGCACAAGCAAGCTGTGTGAGTAGAGTTCTCAGGCCCCATGTCGGAGAAGCGTTTTGCTGACACCCATGTTCATAAGGATAGTCATTGCAACTAGCCGATGGAAGAGGAAATAACGTAAACACGATTTATGGGTGAATCTGACCAATTTGTGGTACAAACCATAACTCAAGTGTGACTTTGAAAGACTATTATGTATAGCAAATCCTCCCAGTAAGCCAGCTGCTTGTGGGTGATGCAGGATATAATTCTGTGGCTATAACTCATAGCCACAGAAGACTTGTATCTTCTTTGCCGAGAAGTGGGTTCTCTGGTCTGTGTGGGATCCTATGCTAGTGGATCAGACACTCTGTTAACCCCCTGGATAGTGGTGCTGGCTGAGGTCTTGCAGGCAAGAAAGGCAAATACATACCTGGAGTATGTGTCTATTTTGGGAGAACAAATATCTGGCCCTTCCAGGATGGCAGGGGCCCAAGAAGTGAGGTTGCTGATGACGATGTCAGATGTCCAGGTCATTCTACATGGTTGGTTAGTGTCGGTTCCATGGTGGATGGTCTCTGGTGGGTGCTGTCATGTGATACACAGATCTTCATACTTTGTGCCCACTCCCATATCCATTCACATGCTTCTTAGAATTTATTGCACTTAATCTTCCAATTTCCCTTTTACAGGTCTCTGACCACTTGACTTTTTTCTTTTCTTTTGGCCAAATGAGCTAGGCCATTTGCCACTGCCTCTGAATCATATACCATAAATCTTGGGACAGTTCTTTTTCTACCCAAAGTGGATATAACCAGGTACCATGAGCATTTGTGTATGTTTACATTCCTATGTTGTCATTTCCCTTGAGTAAATATCTAAAAGTGGAATTTCTGGGTCAGATGGTAAGTGTATGTTTAAGAAACTGCCAAAGTATTTCCAGAGTGGCTGTAGCATTTTGCATTCTCACCAGCAAAGTATGAGAATTATATGCCAACGCTTATTTTTTTTTTTAGTCTTTTTAATTTTAGTCATTTTAATTTGGATGTGTCCTAGCATCTCATTATACTTCTAATTTGCATTTCTCTGGAAACTAATGATGTTGACTAATTCATGTGCTTAATGTCCTTTATATATCTGCTTTTTGAAGTAGCTGTTTAAGTCTTTTGCCCGTTAAACAATTGGATTGCATTTAAAAAATTGAGTTATGAGATATTTTTATGTATTTTGGATACAAGACGTTTTTCAGGTGAATGTATTGCAAATATTTTTCCTAGCCTGTAACTTGCTTTTTCATTTTTTAATAGTATCTCTTGAAGAGCAAAAGTTTTAATTTTGATGAATTTCAGTTTTTCAAGTTTTTCTTTTGTGATTTTTGTGTCCTAAGAAATCTCTGCTTAGCCCAAGGTTGTGAAGATTATATGTTTTCACCTAGAAGTTTAATAATTTTAGCTTTTATGTTTTGGTCTATGATCCATTTAGAGATTTTTGTGTGGGGGTGTATTGTGTGAAGGAAATATCTAGATCGATTTTTCTTTATATGGATATCCAGTTGTTCCTGCACCATTTGTTGAAAAGACTATCCTTTTCACATTGAGTTACCTTGGCACCTTTGTCAAAAATCAATTCTCTATGTATGCGTGGGTCTATTTCTGGACACACTATTCTGTTTCAGTTATTTATATGTCTCTTCTTATGCAATGATACCCAGTAGCAACATTTATACTTAACATCTCCATCTTGGTTTCTAAGTACTTTTGAACTGAAAGAAATCATGGCTGATTCTAAGGTATGCGACATAGGAAGTACAAAGTGAGCCTGGGATGTCTTATACCCAAAAGCAAGGAAGTAAAAAACCAATTCACATATGACAAAAATACACGACAGCCAGATGGAAGACACTCCCACTGGCCAAATTTAGGAAAATTTTAACATTAAAAAGATCATCAACTGTGATTGATCATAACCCTTAAATCCATAGTGAGGAAGAGAAAGGGAGAGCATGTTTCAGTGCCACATTGAAGGTGACTTTTACGTCAAATCCTTATTCTGAATATCTGTAATTAAAGGGAAATAATTATTTACTATATCTTTTTAGAAGATGACAAGAAAAATTCTTCTTTATAGAAGAATAACAGCTAATGTAGAAGAAATGAGAGAATTAGAAAACCCCTTTTGCAATTCCCAGTGAAATAATTGATTTATGGACGAATGATCCGTGGATGCTAAAGGCTAAAATCATTAGGAGAGAGAGTTGTAGAGAAGGACTATCTGATGGCACCAAAACACCTCGTCACTGCTAATTGCTAAGGGAAACAGAAAACTATAATAAAGGAATTTGATCATCAACCCTAAATGAATTACCTTCCAATGATATCTTTTTTAGCAAGAGGGTCTAATCCAGGATTAGTTGTTGTGCCCAGTGTTGATGTTTTCTCAGTCTCCCTAATCTGGAATGCTTTCAACTGCCTTTCCTTGAGTTCCATGTCACTGATATTTTTGAAGATTACAGGGCGTTTCTTTTTTATAATAGGCCTCAATTTGGGTTTGTCCAGCATTTCTTCATGACTGAATCTAGGTTATGCATCATTAGTAGGAGTATCACAGAAGTGAGGCTGTGTTTTCCTCGCTGTATGCTATCTGTGTCACATGAAGTCAATTTGTACCATTACTCATGGCCTTAACTTTGAGTACTTAAGAGGTGTCTGCTACTATATAGCTCTACTTTCAAGTTACTTTTCTTTCTTTTTGTAATTAATAAGTACTTTGAGGAGAAACTTTTCAGGTATGTAAACATTGCATTTCTTATCCTATTTTCATCCACTAGTTTTTAGCATCCATTGATATTTATCTGTGTTATTACTCTGAAAATTGCCAAATGATTTTCTATTTCCATAATTTCTTCTATAATTTATTTTCTGACTTTCTATAGTAAGAAAAATCTTTCTCTTCCTATTTGTTTATTCACTTATTTATGTCAGTGTGTACTCAAGAACTTTCATTCATGGATTATAATTATCACCATCTTTATTTTGATATTCTCATTGGCCCAGATTTTAACATTAGAAACTTCTTCAAGCTGCCTCTGTGTCCCTTTGACACATCCCATAATTATTTGAACATTTTCTGGCATAAAAGGATGCTTTAGGCTCAGCTTCTACCTTTCCTGCCTAGCCCTGGAATTAGCCATTTCTCCAAGAAGTCCTGATTCCTTTAGCAGAGAGTGTTGTTTGGAAGATTTGGGGCAAGTGTGCTCATTATTACTGGGGTATTGCTGCTCCCAGACCCCCTCAGTGAGAGCAGCATTAGGTGTACAGACAAATCATATACATTTCTTTCTCTTCCTGGTTGCATAGCTCCAGTTCCAGTTCAGTACCACAGGATTCATTCCACTTTCATCTTTTCCCTGTTTGTATTTCTCCTCTTCGTTTGTGAGAAACCTGTCACTCATTATTCTGAGAAAAATTGCTGATTTGTCCAGTCACCTTTATGGACAAGCTAATTTCCCCATCTTGCCAGGCTGTCCCTGCTGTCTGCTTTTGACATGGTCCTTGAGTGGGACACAGGTATTGGCTTGCACTGAAATGTCCCTCCTCCCCATTCTAATGCTGTTCTCATTATTACCGGCTACCACTGGGCCTCCCCTGATGTCTCACTCCAATGCTGCTCTCACGCAGGCTGTCTTTATCCATCTTGTTTCTTATGGTAATGGAGATAATCCTAATGATTCTTCATTAAGTTGAATTCTAGTGATTCTTCCAATGGTGATAGATTTTGATTATGTGTACATATATATGTATGGATGTGATATAGCTGTATATATACATATGTGAACCTATACCAATATTCTATCTATATGATACTTATTTAGTTATTTCTTTTTTTGAGACAGGGTCTTGCTCTGTCACCCAGGCTGGAGTGCAGTGGCATGATCTTGGCTTACTGCAGCTTCTGCCCACCAGGCTCAAGCAGTCGTCCCACCTCTGTCTCCCGAGTAGCTGGGGTTATAGTCATGTGCCAACACACCTGGATATTTTGTTGTATTTTTAATAGAGAAGGGATTTTGCCATGTTATGCAGGGTAGTCTCAACCTCCTGAGCTCAAGCAAGTCACCTGCCTTGGCCTCCCAAAGTGCTGGGATTACAGGCCTGAGCTACTACACCTCTCCATATATGACTTTTAAATCAGGAAAGTACGTTCAACTTTGCAAAATGCCTTTTCATCATTTAGTGAGATGATTAAGTGGGATGTCTCCTTTAATCTATTAATATGATAAAAGATGAATAGGCGTTCTAATTTTGAACTATTTCTTGCATTCCAAGAATAAATCCCATTTTATCATTGTGTATTAATTAACTTGCTTATATTCTATGACATTCTGGCATGATTTATAAATTACACACTGGCCTTTAGTTTCCCTTTTTGTGCTTTGTTATGCTCAATGTCAGTGTCATTCTTTCCTTGTCTCTTCATGCTTAGGGATTACTTAGGATTGAAATAATTTGTTCCTAGAAGTTTTGCATAAAATCATTAGTGAGACTGAAGGGCCCTTGTGTTCTTGTGAGGGGTCAATTTTTGATAACCTTCTCAGTTTCTTTACTGGTAATTAGTCGTCTGTTTTTACAAATCTTTTCTAAGGACGATTCTGATAATTCGTATTTTCCTAGAAACTGACATATCTAGATTTTCAGGTATATTTGCAGAATTTTGTGCAAAGCATTTTCTTATAATTATTTTGGTTTCCTTTTAGCTCATTATAATTGCTGGTTTTATGTGTTTATTTTCCTTACATTTCCTTTAAAAAGTGAGACAACCTATCATTTTATCCATTTTTGTAGATATTTTTCAAGAGATCAGTTTGTATGTTTATTGCTTCCGTATTGTTTATTTCCAAATCATATCTGCTTTTGTCTTTAATGCATTTTTTCAGTTTTCCTTGGATTTTTTTCTTATTCTTTTTTCTTACCTCTTGCTTTAAATATAAACTCATTTATTTTCTTTTTTCTTATTTAATAATTTGGTTAAGGCTCTGAATTTTTCTTCAAAGCACCGATTTTAGCCATAACACGTGGACTCTGTGTAGTGTTTTTATTGCTGTTATTTTCTAAACATCTTTCAATTTCACTTACTATTGCCTTTAAGTCAATTTTTTAAATAGTCTTAATTTTTAGACAGTTGGGGATTTTGTTTACTATTTGAAAAATCCATTCTACTTTTTTGTATTATATCTTGCAAATATGATATGCACTGTTTCTACTTGAATGTATTGGGAGTATTTTGTGGTTCAACGTATACCAAAGGTTTGGGGATGTTCTTTGGCAACCAAAGGTAAAATAGTCTTTTTTTCAGGATGAAGGGTGTGATACAGTGCTTTTTAGAGAGACTTTATGAATTATAGAATCTGATCTTATGTCTGTACTTTTTTACTGTTTTCTCGTACTGTCTTTGGTCAAGAGAATGAGCAAACTTTCCCTGATACTTCTGTAGTTTTATTTCTCCTTGTATTTTATGTTGCTTTTGCTTTAAGAGTTTTCACTCTAGTGCCTTTGGTATTAATGATCTCTGACAGATCTTTGTTGTAGATTGACTCTTATCTGTATGAGGTGAACTTACTTGTCTTTAGTGTTTTTTTTTTTTTTTTTGCCATGAATTCAACTTTGCTTGATACTAAAAATGTAATTATTCTGTTAAGCGGTTTTAGTGAGTAATGGTCTCATGTATGTGCCCAGTATTTAATTTTGCTCAAAATGTATCTCTTGCATGCAACAAAGTTGAGTTTGGTTTTTGAAACCTACTTAAGAATTTTTTCTTTTAATGAGTGGCTGCTATGATTTGAACAATGATAATCACTCCAAAATTCATGCTGAATATCCCCAATGTGACAGCATTAAGAGGTGTGGCCTTAATGCTGTTAAAATGTGGCATTAAGAGGCAATTAAGTTGTGATGGCTCTACCCTCATGAAGGGGATCAGGTGCCCTTGTAAAAGGCCTTGAGTAAGTGAGTTTGGTTTCCTTTTCTGTCTCCTACCATGTGAGGATGCAGCAACAAGGAGGTGCCATCTTGGAAATAGAGAGCAGCCTTCACCAGACCCAATGTCAGCACCTTGATCTTGGGCTTTGCAGCCTCCAGAACTATAAGAAATCAATTCATATTCTAAGTTACCCAGTCTAAGGTATTTTTGTTACAGAAGCACAACTGGACTAAGACGATGGCTTTATCTCATTTATATATGTTAATTCAGCTGTGTTTTTTCTCAGTTCTCTTTTTTGATTTCTGCCATTACTGCTTTGTTTTCTATTTTGCTAAATTTATATTTTTAAAATTAAATGTGTATGTGTGTTTTCTTATAGTTCAGATAGTTGTTCTTATAGTTTTGTGTTTTTTGGCCTTTTATTGCTTATTTTATAACTTTTAATGATGTATTTAAGCTTACGTATTTTGATTTATCAACTATTGACAGCATCTATTGACTCTATGAACAAGAAAATTTATGTTCACTTATACACACTTCTCATTCAACTTCTAATTTTAATTTTCTTCTTCTTTCTCTTTATAATTTACATGACTATATAAATTTTATGAGAATTGTAACTTTAAAACTTAATTCATAGTTGTAGCTGAGTATTTTTACAGGTTTTTTTGTTTGTTTGTTTGTTTGTTTGTTTTTTAACAGTTTTAGATTCACAGCAAAATTGAGAGGAAGGTACAGAGACATTCCATGTATCCCATTTCCCCCCACATCCATCATCTTCCCAGTTATCAGTGTCCCCCCCAGGAGTGGTGGTACATTTGTTACAATTGATGGGCCCACATTGACACTTCATTACAGCCAAAATCCATAGTTTACATTAGGGTTCACTTTTGGTATTATATATATTTTACGGGTTTGGACAAAATTATAATGACATGTATCACCATTAAGTATCATACAGAGTATTTTTTCTGCCCTAAACATCCTCTGTGCTCTTCCTATTGAATCCTTCTTTATCTCTAACCCCTGGCAACCACTGATCTTTTTACTCTTTCCATAGTTTTGCATTTTCCAGAATGTCATATAATTGGAATCCTAATGGTATGTAGCATTTTCAGATTGTCTTCTTTCACTTAGTATTATGTGGTTTAATGTTTTCTCCATGTCTTTTCATGGCTTAATAGCTTATTTTTTTAAGCACTGAATAATATTTCATTGTCTGAATGTACTATAGTTTAATTCACCTACTGAAGGACATTGTGATTGCTTCCAAGTTTTTGCAATTATCAATAAAGCTACTAATAAACATTCATATGCAGTTTTTTGTATGGAAGGAAGTTTTCAACTCTTTCGGTTAAATACCAAGGAGTGCAACTACTAGATCTTATGGCAAGAGTATGTTTAGTTTTATAAGGAACCACTAAACTGACTTCCAAAGTGGCTGTACCATTTTGTACTTTTTACCAGTAGCGAGAGTTCCAGATCCCACAACTTGTTGCTTCACATCTTCACCAGTGTTTGGGGTTGTCAGTGTTCTGGATTTTGGCAATTCTAATAGATGTATAGAGGTACCTTGTTTATTTTTTTATTTTTTATTATTTTTTATTTTTATTTTTTGAGACAAAGTCTTGCTCTGTAGCCCAGGCTGGAGGGCGTGGTGTGATCTCAGCTCACCACAACCTCCACCTCCTGGATTTGAGTGATTCTCCTGCCTCAGCCTCCCCAGTAGCTGGGGTTATAGGTGTGCACCACCACACCCAGCTATTTTTTTTTTTTTTTTGTACTTTTAGTAGAGACAGGGTTCCTCCATGTTGGCCAGACTGGTCTCGAACTCCTGACCTCAGATATCCCAGAGTGCTGGAATTAAAGGCCTAGGCCACCGTGCCAGGCCCTCATTGTTGTTTTAATTTGCATTTCCCTGATGACACATGATGTGGAGGATCTTTTCATATGCTTATTTGCCATCTGTAAACCTCCTTTGATGAGGTGTGTGTTAAGGTCTTTGGCCTATTTTTGAATGAGGTGTTTGTTTTCTTATTGAGTTTTAACAGATCTTTGTATATTTTAGGTAATAGTCTTTGCCAGATACGTCTTTTGCAAATGTTTTCTCCTAGTCTGTGGCTTGTCTTTTCCTTCTGTCCAATTTGATTTCTTTTTAAGAGTCAGATGTACTGAGGTATAATTTACATGCAGCAAAATTTATCCTTTTTGGGTGTACCATTCTGTGAGTTTTGACAAGGGTATACAGTAGTATCAACACTACCACAATCAATACATAGTAGAATAGCTCCATGACTGCAAAAAGGCCTTCTGTAGGCCTTTATGATAACCTCCTACTCCACCCTCAGCCACTGACAACCACTGATCTAATTGCCATTCTTTAAAAAAAAAAAAAAAAAAAAAAATTATAAAGGGACTATAGTATATATACACACACTATATATATACTATATATACACTATATACTATACATACTATATAGACACTATACACTATAGTATATATACACACTATATATGCAATAAATTGTGTGCTTTCACACAATAGTATATATACACACTATACATACACACAATATATATACTATATATACTCTATATATACGCTATATATACTATATACACTATATAGTATATATAGCGTATATATAGAGTATATAGTCTTTATTGTGTGCTTTCATTTAGCATAATGGTTTTGCGATTTATCAAGGCTGTTGCAAGTGTCAGCAGTTTTTTCTGTTCTGAATGTGGATTTCATTTATGAATATATCACAATTTGTTTATTCCCAGATCAATAAACATCTGAATTATTTCTAGTTTGTAGAATAAAGCTCCTTTGAACATTTTCATACAGATGTTTGGGTGGATATGTTTTCATTTTTTTGGATAAATACCTAGTAGTGGATTGCTTATTGCATGTTTAACCTCATAGGAAACTGTCAAACTCTTTTTCAAAGCAGCTATAATACATATACATTTTCAACAGAAATATATAAAAGATGCAGTTGCTTTGCTTTATTGTCAACACTCGGTATTAACTTTCAACATTTTAGTCATTCTAATTGGTGCATTATAGTCTATTATTGAGGCTCTAATTTCAATTTCCCTAATACTAATAACAACATATTTTTATGTTTGTTTGCCATTTGAATTTTTTATTTGGCAAAGTATCTGTTCAAATTTCCTACTTATTATTTTTTAAATTGGGTTGTTTGCTTTCTTATTGCATTTTGAGACTGCTATATATGTTCTGGGTACCAGTTCAATTTATCATTTTTTAATTTTATTGTTTGTACTTTTGTGTCTTATTTAAGAAATATTGCTAGCTCCGTGTTACAAAAATTTTAGTGTTCTTTCCTAAAGTTCTATAGTTTTAGATTTAAATTTAGATCAAAGATTCATTTTAAGCTAATTTTTGTATATGATACTTTATATATGGTCTAACATCAATCTTCTTCTTCTTTTTTTTTTTTTTTTTTTTGGAGACGGAGTCTTGCTCTGTTGCCCAGGCTGGAGTGCAGTGGCATGATCTTGGCTCACTGCAAGCTCTGCCTCCCGGGTTCACGGCATTTTCCTGCCTCAGCCTCCTGAGTAGCTGGGACTTACAGGCACCAGCCACCACTCCCGGCTCCTTTTTTGTATTTTTAGTAGAGACGGGGTTTCACGGTATTGGCCAGGATGGTCTCTATCTGCTGACCTAGTGATCTGCCCACCTCGGCCTCCCAAAGTGCTGGGATTACAGGCGTGAGCCACCACACCCAGCCACATCAATCTTTTTTCTTTTATGGTTTGTGCCTTTGAGTGCTAAGAAATACTTGTTAGCCTAATGTTCCAAAGATTTTATCTTTCTTCTAGAAGTTTCATAGTTTCCAGTTTTACATTTGGGTCTATGATTCATTTTGAATATATTTTTTTTTACTTTTTGTTTTTGAATTCAAAAATTTTCTTTTTAGAGACAGGGTCTTACTCTTGCTCAGGCTGGAGTGCAGTGGTGTGATCATTAGCTCACTGTGGCCTCAAACTCCTGGGTTTACCCGGGTTCAAGACATTTTTCTGGGTTCAAGACATTTTTCTGCCTAAGTTTCCTGAGTAGCTGGGACTACAGGAGCAAGCCACCATGCCTGGCTTTTAAAAATTTCTTTTTGGAGATGATAGTCTCATTATATTGCCCAGGTTGGTCTCAAACTCCTGTGCTCAAATGAACCTCCCACCTCAGCCTCCCAAACTACTGGAATTATAGGCATAAGCCACTGTACTCGGTTTCATTTTGATTTTTTAAAAATACATAATTGGAGGTTTGAGTCAAGGATCAATTTTTTTAGACATATAAATGCTTAATTGTTCCAGTCCCATTTATGGAAAAGACCATCCTTTATTGAATTACCTGGGTACTTTATCAATACCAAATAGACCAATACATGGGTCTATTTCTGGGCTTCTGTTCTGTATCTTTTTGTGTCTTTTGCCAAGACCACACTTTCTGCATTATGATAGCTTTATAAATCTTGAAATCAGATAGTATAAATCCCTCAACTTCTTTTTTTTTTTTTTTTTTCAAAATCATTTTGGCAATTCTGGGACTTGATTTTTTTCATATAAATTTTAGACTCAACTTGTCAATTTTTATAAAAATAACTTCTGGGATTTTGATTGGGAATTACATTGAATCTACAGAGGAATTTGGGGATAATTGACATCTTCTGATTCATGAACATGTTATATCTTACCATTTTTCTGCTCTTTGATTCATTTCATCAAGATTTTATAGTTTTTAGCTTTTTGCTGATTATAGAAGTTTATATAGACTTGAAGTAAAAACATTTGTTTCTTCCTATCCAATCTGTATGCTTTATATTTCTTCCCCTTGCTTTATTGCTCTGGCTAGAATCCTCAACACCATATTCTGCAGTAGTGATGAAAATGGACTTCCTTGCTTCATTCCTGATCTTTGGGAAAAACATTCAGACTTTCATCACTAAGTATGATACTTGTTGTAAACTTCACTGATATGTTTTTTAATTAAACAAGTTTCTGGGTACATGTGATAACTTAATACATTCTATAATTTGTACAAATCAGTGTACTTGGGATGTCCATCACCACGTACTTTCTCTTTTTATAATAGTAGAATTATCTTAAATTCTTCTAGCTATTGACTTAATTGATTTTAAAATAATATTAATTGACCATGTCCTTTTTTATGAAACATGATTCCATCTCTACCCATCAACTTCTTGATTTTTTTAAGTAACATTTTTATATTGCTTTGGTTTATAATGTTTACATTTTATTTTGTAACTTCATGCTTGTTTAATCTTAATTCTACATTTGAGTCAATTTGAAGATCATTGCCAGTACTTTAGCCACATTTTCTCTACTCATCTCTTGGCTAGTGAAGTTCTTCTTGAAATTTATTTCAGAGGATTTGGATAAACTATATTCCTAAACTTTTGCATGTTTAAAAATAGCTATTCTTGTATTTGAATGTTTAGCTGGATTTTTCCCTATAATCTTGTATGCATGTCTCCATTGTCTTCTAGAGTTGAGCACTGCTGTGGAGAAATCCAAAGCAAAGCTAGCTTATTTTTTAACCCTTTAGGTGACATTCTTAGGCCTGGCTTCTCACAAGATTATCTTTTTGATCATTTAAGTTTAAATAGTTTACTTAGAATAGTGACTGGGATTTAACTGTCACTCAGTAAATATTAGCTATGCATCTTGACTATTTTAAAAATTTTAAATTATGAGTGCATAATAGTTGTACATATTTATGGGTACGTGTGATATTTTGATAGAAGCATACAATGTGTAATGATCATATCAGGGTAATTGGGCTATTCATCACCTCAAGCATTTATTTTTTCTGCTAGTAATATCCTAATTCAATTCTCTTAGTTATTTTGAAGTATGCAACAAATTATTATTCACTATAGTCACCCTATTGGAGGCTGAGAAGGGGGAGTGAGTGGGGGGTATAAAGAAGGATAGTTAATAGGTACAAAACATAGATAGAAGAAACGCTTCTACCTTTTGTTGTATAAAGAGTCTTGTTTTAAATTCTCTTATTTAATAAAGAACTCCTTGTTTCATGGTAAAAAAAAAAAAAAATTGTGCATGTGTATGCATGTGTTCCTCACTTGTTTTTCTGTCAGCTCTTTTTCTTGAAGTATTGTGTAGATTCTAAGCTGATCCTGTTGGTGAAAACTACTGATTTCTAAATGAGGGAAATTCTTCCTGGACAGGCTATTTTAAACTAAATGTGGGAGAAGAGCCAGGGGACTGAGCTAAGGCAGCAGTAGTTTGAGAAATCTTAGTCTTCTAAACCTCTCTCCTTAGCACACTGGCCTATGAACTTGGACTGTCTCTGGGATGGTGTGATTTCTCCCCAGCTTACAGTGAAGTCTTGTATCATATAGGACGTGCAAAGTGTGTGTGTTTGTGTGTGTGTGTGTGTGCACGTGTGCGATTTAGATTTCCATTTCCTCCATATCCTTGACTCTCTTAAGCACTGTTAAGTCTACTTTTTCCAGTTCATTTACTGTTTTCTTTCTTTCACCTGCTCACTTTGCATGTCTTTCTGTAGTCTAATTGCTTTTCTTTGTTTTGCTTTTTTCCTTTTAATTGGCTGCACAATTCCATTTCTTATTATCATTCATCTTTGAAGAAAAATAGTCTGCTCATAACTAGCTATGACCTCAAGAATTTGGAGGAAAGGAACCTAGAGGGTGAACTGAGGTATCAGACAGTTTCAACTCAGAGGATTAAGTTGAGATAAGAGTAGTTTGAGAAATTTTAGCGTTTATGGAAACTCAAAGTCTCAAATGTTTCTTCCCCATGTTTTCAGTGTTCTCTGTACCCTCCTTGGGTGAGCAAGTGGCTTGCATTTTAATAATGGTTTTTGCGTGTGATGATGTTTCCTTTATTTCTTCCTTTGTTTTTTAAAAATTCGTATTTCTCTTTGAAAAGGCACTTTAACTTAGTGGTTATGAATGCAAACTTTGGAGGAACTTTGTCTAGGTATGACTTTAGGTTCTGTCATTCACAAGCTGTGGCCTTGGGCAAGTCACTTAACCCCTAAGTGCCTCAGTTTCCTCACCAGCAACATGGGGATGGTGATAATAATAGTACCTACCTCCTAAGGATATCAGGATTAAATGAATTAAAATGTATAAGGAATTTTGAATAGTACTGGCAAAGAGCAAACACTAGATGTTTCTAAAAATAAAGCCATCTGTGATCACCTGCTATAAAATCTGATGGCTTCTTTTTATCTCTTTTCCATAAAATCACGTTGGCAGACTTCTTGCACAAACGTCATGCCGTGTCATTTCTCACCCAGCACCACATCCCCTGTGGCCAGCAGGTTGAAGCAGGCTTCCTGAATATTTCTGAGCAAACTATGAATTTGCTGTTCCAACTGAGGGATCACTGATTGAGCTCTTCAGGACCATGTGCTGATTTTGGGGAACTTGTTCTACTGCATACAATCTGTTATGTGGTGTCTCTCCTCCCAACCTCTTTCAATTCAGTTCAGAATCTTCTTTCTTTGGCAGCTGTTTTTCATAGTTTTTGGTTTGGGTTTGGGATTGGGATTATCTTCCAGTTTCATTGGAGATGAAGTTTTTGTCTGTTTTTATCATTCTGCTTATTTAGGTTGGTTTCAGGGAGGGGAATAGATCTTTACTAAGTAGAACTGGAAGTTGAGTCAATTTGACTCAAGTCAGTTTTATTAAATCAGATTTTAAATTGCTATTCAGAAAGTATAAAACCAGCATTTATTTTCTATAAATTAATCACTTGTTCTTTACAACTCAGAGACATGTTTCATTCTAGGTCTCTACATTTTAAAACAGTAACTGAAACTTTTATTTAAAAAATACATTCATTCAGTTACAATCAAATACAGTCAGTCCTCTATTGGTGGATTCTGTATCTGTGGATTCAACCAACCATGGGTGAAAAATATTAGGAAAAAAACAGATGGTTGCATCTATACTAAACATGTACAGACTTTTTTTCTTGCCATTATTATCTCAACATACAGTATACCACTATTGACACAGCATTTACATTTTACTAAGTATTGTAAATTATCTAGAGATTTATCTAGAGACAATTTAGAGTATACGCAAGGATGTGCATAGGTTATGGGCAAATACTATGCCATTTTATATCATGGATTTAAGTGTCTATGGGTTTTGGTAACCAAGGAGGGTCCTGGAACCAGTTCTCCATCGATACTAATGGGCGACTAATACAGAAAAGCCTAAATAGCTCTCTGTCCTTCCCCTATTTTCCATTTCTTCAGTTCCACTTCTCAAGAGCAATTATTTTTCACCTGTTTCTCTTTCGAGTTCTGGCAGCCAGCTCGATATATTTAAATCACCAAAAATATATATAAACATCTTTTTTTGTTTAATTCTACAACACATCAAAAAAACAACAAATTGGCCTGTTGGGACATGCTCCATGTGTACTGTCATGATTCCCTTGATAGAGTTGCACTATCTGAATTTTACATGGAACTTCATTACCCTAGTCTCAATAAGGACTCTTTATGGTTTGCTGTTAGTAGATGTTTCTATTTACTATCACAGAACCAATTCACTGAATCTCAGGTAAATGGGGGCAGTTTTTCCTGAAGACTGCCAGAGTAGTCTGCAAAAGCCTTGTTTCTGTTGTCATTCTCCTTATGTTTAAGTTAGACATTGCTTCCCTGACCAGATTTGCTCAGTGTTTTCTTGAAAACACTTTAATTTAATCTTAGATTTTTTTTTTTAACCCAGTCCTTTTATTAGTCATTTGGTAGCTTTTCCTAATACAGGTTCAAGATGTTTTACCCACAATTTCAAAATTAAAGAGCTATGAAAACCACAATTTTGTTTTTGTTTTTTGGTAACTAATTTGGTGGCAAAGCCTGGCTTGAACTGATTTGAGGGAATATTTATCCCCGCAAGTGTCTAATTATGAGCTACTGACCCACATCCCATTGGAACTATTACATAATTTAATGTACATACATCTTCTATTGCCTTTGTAAAATCTGAAGAGTTCTGAAACAGTTCTGGCCCTGAAAACTTTGAATAAGGGATTGTTGATCTGTATCATGAGAGTAGAACGTTACTCGTACTGTAATTAGATAGGTGAACCCTGTTCTCTAAATACTATCTTAAGCCAACAGTGCTGTTTGTATTTGCATCCACTACTGTCCAGTCATAAATAATTCCAGTTATTTAAAAAGATAATTTAAGACCTTGGCTAAATGGTTGCTTGAGAATAAAAAGGCAAAGGACATTGCACTTATATAGAAGTAGTAATGGCAGGAAGAGCTACCACTCCAGGGCTGGAAGAACAAAGGGAAGAGTTTGGAATTATTAGAACCCAGCAAAATGGAGACTCTGAAGGGCTGGGATTGAGCTTCTGAGGAGGTGGCTCTGCCTGGCTAGAGCTGGTATGTCTGAGGTGGTACAATGAGGTTGGTTCTCAGAATGTCAGAAAATGACAAGAGTCCAACCAACTACCACTGACAGATAAAGAGCAAGTGTTGGGGCCCTGCTGACAGGAAGAAAACAGTCCTTTCTTCCTCCTAGCCTGCCAGTCTTCCTCTGGTGCCCTCCATTAACACAGGCTATCAAAGGGCTGGCTGCCAAAGGAGGAATAGTTTACAGATCTTTAGTGCCAGGATTCCAAGGCAGAGTGTAGAAGGATGGGTGTAGAGCTGAGAGGCAATAGCTTAAAAATGGGCACAGTCCAGGCTGGGTGCCGTGGCTCCTGCCTGTGGTCCTAGCACTTTGGGAGGCCGAGGCTGGCAGATCACTTATGGTCAGGAGTTCAAGACCAGCCTGGCCAACACAGTAAAACCTGTCTCTACTAAAAAATACAAAAATTAGCTGGGTGTGATAGTGGGCACCTGTAATTCCAGCTACTTGGGAGGCTGAGGCACAGAAATCACCTGAACCTGGGAAGTGTAGGGGTTGTGGTGAGCTGAGATCATGCCACTGTACTCCAGCCTGGGTGACAGAGTGAGACTCGATCTCAAAAGAAATAAAAGGGCACAGTCCAAATATTAGGCTATTCAGTATCCATATACATCTGTCTAAACATGTGAATTTTCTGACAGCAGCAATAACAAATATATCCAAGTATCCCTCATATAAAACGTGTTTTCATTCTCGCCACAAAAGGGGAGATATAAATTCACTATAGTCAAATTAAATCATATCTTAACATATTTAATATTTAATATGGGTGACAATCATGGTATGTACCTCTTGGTGATATTAATTACTCCTTATATTCATTTCCATTCCTTTACAAATATTTTATAATTTAATGACTAAATTATAAATTTAATCACTACCAATATTTTTTTACCATAATTAGGGAAAAACAAGGAAAGAAAAAAAATTTGTTAATATATGCAAGTATATATTATACATAAATTTTATTAATATATGCAAGTATATATTATATATTTATATTAATATATAGCTATAAGGTATGAATATATAAATATATACATACATATAAATATATAAATATAAAATTATCTCAATATAAATATAATTATATAATATATTGTATAATATAAAACACTATATTGCCTATAATACATATCATAGAAGATAAAATAAAAATATAACCTATATAATAACATATCAGGCAGTATATCATATTGTATTTATATAATAGGAAAATATGCATTGTTGTTGTCCTAGTTTTATAAGGCTGTAGTGATATTTATAACTTCTTTCTTCTACTAAACATCTTGTGTTTTCATTGCCCTCAGCCAGCATCTCAACTGGTCTACACCCTTTACCTGGTGGGGTGACCCAAATTTTTGTTATTAAAGTGTATGTTTTGTGGTCATGCCTGCCTTCACTTGTTATACTTTTCCAATAACTTTTGCTATTGGAAATGGAAGTACTAATAGGCACCTGAAAGAATACTCTGGGTTCCGTGTATATTTTCCTTTCTGTTTTCATTTTATAGCCATAACTTCATCTTGGTACTCAGGACCAACTGCTCCAGTCAATAGTGTGGTCCCTTTCTTTGGCTTCTGATATGGTGGTATAAGGAGCTTAAAATGACCAGGTAACAGTTCCAACTTCCAATTCAGTGCATCACTGCTGTGTCTTTTGATGGAAAGATTCCTCTAAGACCTCCAAACCTGCAAAGTTCAAAATTGGGGGGAATAGGCATCAAATAATCTGAGTGGGTGTAATATTGAAAGAAGTTAATTCTACTTCTTACCCTTTGATTTCTGGACCCATCTATTCTGGCTTGTGAGAAATGACCCCATACTGTTCACTGATTCACGGCTTATGGTAGCCTGTAAGGGAGAAACCAAACATTTCATGATATTGTCTCATGACTGGTATTTAACAGAATCTTCAGTAAGTCATTCACTGTTCTATCAGACTAGTCGTTTCTGAGCATTACATTGCATCAGAAACACAAAATTAGGTTTATTAGGTTGTTGCAGCAAGAGAGAATACACATATTGGGGAACCATGGGGTGTCTCACAATGGGTGAATTAAAGAAGAGCGTTTATGGGGTTTAGGGAGCTGGAGTTAGTCACTGGATGATGTATCAGTCCGTTCTTCTGCTAATAAAGACATATCCGAGACTGGGTGATTTATAAAGGAAGGAGACTTAATTGACTCACAGTTCCACATGGCTGGGGAGGCCTTGCAATCATGGCTGAAGGCAAATAAGGAGCAAAGTCATGTCTTACATGATGGCAGGCAAGAGAGCTTGTGTAGGGGAACTTCCCTTTATATAATCATCAGATCTCATGAGACTTATTCACTTTCACTAGAACAGCACAGGAAAGACTGGCCCCCATAATTACCTCCCACCCAGTCCCTCTCACAAAATGTGGGAATTATGGGAGCTAAAATTCAAGATGAGATTTGGGTGAGGACACAGGCAAATCATATCAGATGGTCTTGTCAGGGATTAGTCAGAATCTATAGACCAGTCAAGTTGCTGGCACAGTCATTGGCCTTGTCTCTAACACATGAGTTCAGGCAGAGTTGCCATTGGATCAGTTGGTCAGTGGTCTTTCCTTGGAACACATGAGTCTAAATGAGCTGTGTTAAGAGTATGAATTTATATTGCTTGTCTTGCATGTCACAGTTTAGGACAGTTAATCTGTTTCATGAGTCCTAGTACAGTTGAACAAATTGTGGTCTTTGCCTCAATTCTCAGATACCTCTTTGCAGCTACCAATAGGGTATATTTTTCTACCTAATCAGAATCTCTTTCTGATGGACTATTCAGGATGTGATCAATCCAGATCTATACCACTCTTTGAGAGGTCATAACTGGGTATTGAGTTTTCAATGGTAGTTGTTTTTATCTCTTTAATCATCAGGTCTTCTTGTTCTTTGTTGGATGATCACTTGTTGAATTATGTGGCATGACAGCAGCTGTGTAGTAACAAGACTCTGGAGATCACACAGTTGGCTTCGGCAACCCAGACAAATACTAAGATAAGGATTATTACAGTTTGCAAGGTACTTCAAAACAAAATACTAGGTAAAATTCCAAATCCAGACCATGAAGACATGTCTCATAATCTATTTGGATCTTCCTTAGATAATCAAGTGGCTTTTCCCATTAATTTGGATGTGGATTACTTAGCATCTGAATAATTAGTCTCATATCTAGTTATTGCTAAGGGATAAGGATCTTAGGAATACTGTGATTGAAGGCTAGGAGTACTTATGAACAATTAAGAACCTGAAACAAGCAAAGAGGGAAGAAAATAACCAAGAAGTAAAACCCCCAAAATATACAAAGAAGTGAGAGGTAATTAAAGGTTTTTGGCATCTGGGGTTCTTCTAACAGTCTTGGGTGAAGTCATTCTACTTCAAGAACCATTGGATCTATTGAGCCACAAAGTGGAAGAGGCAGAGCAGCTTGCATTGCAGACTGGACTTGCTGCAGAGCCTTCTCTTACTGAGTCCGCTGAAATTTACAACCTTATAAGTTATTTGATAAGAGAAGCACACACAAATGTGATATGTATTTTCCCCAAATCCAGAGAGGTCCAGAGGTTTGGCATTGAGAAAGAAAAGTTTAAAAACCAGCATAGGATTTTTTCTTGAATCTTAATACTTTCAGAGAGAGATAAGAGCTGGACTCAAAAGATACACTAGGATGCTTAAGTCTGCTGTCTTTCAGTTCTATTATAGCATGTTAAACAAATGGAAAAACATCTCATGCTCATTGATAAGAAGAATCAATATCATTAAAATGGATATACTGCCCAAAGCAATTTACAGATTCAATGCTATTCCTATCAAACTACCAAGGACATTCTTCACAGAACTAGAAAATGTTATTTTAAAATTTATATGGCACCAAAAAGGAGCCCAAGTAGCCAAGGCATTCCTAAGCAAAAAGAACAAAGCTGGAGGAATCACATTACCTGACTTCAAACTATACCACAAGGCTACAGTGACCAAAACAGCATGGTGCTGGTACAAAAACAGACACATAGACCAATGGAACACAATAGAGAGCCCAGAAATAAGGCTGCACATCTATGACCATCTGATCTTTGACAAAGCTGACAAAAACAAGCAATGGGGAAAAGACTCCCTATTCAATAAATGGTGCTGGGATAACTGTGTTACCATATGTAGAAGATTGAAGCTGAACCCCCTCCTAATGCCATATACAAAAATCAACTCAAGATGGATTAATGACATAAATGTAAAACCCAAAACTGTAAAAACCCTGGAAGACAACCTATGCAACACCATCCTGGACATAGGAACAGTCAAAGACTTCTTGACAAATCACAACAAAATTAAAAATTGACAAATGTATATAATGACATTTAAGAGCTTTTGCACAGCAAAATAAACTCATCAGAGTAAACAGACAACTTACAGATTGAGAGAAAATATTTGCAAACTATGCATCTGACAAAGGTTGAATATCAAGCATCTATAAGGAACTTAAATTTACAAGAGAAAAACAGCCCCATTAAAAAGTGGGCAAAGGGCACGAACAGAAGACATACATGCGTCCAACAAGCACATGAAAAACACACTATCACTGATCATTAGAGAAATGCAAATCAAAACCACAATGAGATACCATCTCACACCAGTCAGAATGGCTATGATTAAAAATGTCAAAACGTAACAGATGCTGGTGAGGTTGCAGAGAAAAGGGAACATTTATACACTGTTGGTGGGGGTGTAGATTAGTTCAACCATTGTGGAAAAGCAATATGGCAATTCCTCAGAGCTAAAGGCAGAACTACCATTAGATCCAGCAATCCCATTACCGGGTATATACCCAGAGGAATGTAAAACATTCTGCCATAAAGACAGGTGTACGTGAATGTTCATTGCAGCACCGTTCACAAAGACATGGAATCACCCTAAATGCCCATCAATTAGACTAGATAAAGGAAATGTGGTACATGTACACCGTGGAATACTATGTAGCCATAGAAAAGCAAGATCAGGTCTTTTGTGGGAACATGGATGGAGCTGAAAGCTGTCAGCCTCAGCAAACTAATGAATAGAAAACCAAATACCATATGTTCTCACTTGTAAGTGAGAGCTTAATGATGAGAACTTATGAACACAAAGATGGAAACAACAGACACTGGGGTCTGCTTGAGGTGGGAGGGCAACAGGAAGGAGAACAAAAATATAACTATTGAGTAATGAGTTTAATCCTGGGTGATGTAATGAGATGTACCACAAACCCCCATGACATGTTTATGTGACAAACCTTTACATGTACCTCCAAACCTAAAATAAAAATAAAAAAAATTGTTTCTAGCACATGAAAACCATATAAAGCCCTTTGAATGCATTATTTCATTGAATCCTGACCACATTTTACAGAAGTAAACTGAGCAGAATTTTCAGGTTTATCTTGAGGAATCCTTGACTGCCTCTGGAGACACAGATCCACAATTTATAAAATCAAGCTGATGGTCAATGAGAACATCAAGACTTCCTCAAGGCTGGCCTGAGACTACTTATATCAGAATTGCCTCAAGAGCTTAGGGAAAACTTCGACTCCTGGGTTTCATGCCAAAACTTCTCAAATTGGTATTTCTGAGGGTTAGGGTCCAGGAATCTTCAACTCATTAATCTTCCCACCTTTCAAGGTGATTCTTTTGCATCTTGAAATTGGAGGGCCATTGTTCTACCTATATTCATTAATTTCAGATTTCCATTAGACACATTAATTTTTATTTTTTAAGAGACAGGGTCTCACTCTGTCCCCCAGGCTGGAATGCAGTGGCATGATCACAGCTCCCTGCATGCTGGAACCCCTGGCTTCAAGGGATCCTCCCACCTCAGGCTCCCAAGTAGCTGGGACTACAGGCAAATACTATGTCGGGCTAATTTTTAAAATATTTTTTGTAGAGATAGGGTCTCATTATGTTGACCAGGTTGGTCTCAAACACCTGGTCTTGGGTGATTCTCCTGCCTTGGCTTCCCAAAGATTTGGGATTACAGGCCTGAGCCATTGCACCCAACCAGATATGTTAATTTTTTAAGAAGAAATTTACTAAATCTAATGTGGTGCCTAAGGCACTCTACAATATTAAGTTCATAATAAAGTCTTTGGCCTGTTGCACTTATTAATAGCATCTTAATAAAACATCTATATTAGTAAATACTTAAAACACTGTCTGATAGTCCTGATATGTGAGGCTTAGGTTCCTAAAAACACCATGGACACTTTGGGAGGCCAAAGCAGGCAGATCATTTGAGGTCAGGAGTTCGAGACCAGCCTGACCAACATGGTGTAAATCCCATCTCTACTAAAAATACAAAAATTAGCTGGGCATGGTGGGTAGCGTATGCCCGTAATCCCTGCTACTCGAGAGGCTGAGACAGGAGAATCGCTTGAACCCGGGAGGCGGAAGTTGCAGTGAGCTGAGATTGCACCATGGCACTCCAGTCTGGGTGACAGAGTGAGACTCCATCTCCAAATAAAAAATCCACGTGGAATGAGAATTCATAGGCAAGAAATCTTAGAATTTATAGGAATAGAGAGGTTGATGGATTAAAATCCTAAGTAAAGCTATTCTTTTATATATTTCTTTGTGTGAACACAAAATCAAAATATTAAAGATCTCTGACTAAACGGACTATTATTGGGCCTTTTGCTATGCCTTATATTAGTGTATTATTCCAGATTGTCTGTTGTAAGTGGCAGAAAGCCCAGTCAAACTAACTTAAAAACATATTTTCCCCTCAGCCAACATAACTGGAAAGGCAAGTTGGTAGTCTCAGCAGGATACAGGTGCACTTGGAGACCCCCAGGAATTTGTGTGTCTCCCATATGCCCTATGTGGTCCTCGTTTGAGACAGGCTTCACCCAGTAGTGCAGAAAGATAAAGATGACCATCACTAAGTCCCGGACTAGAGCACACCAGTTTGACAGTTCCTGGGAAAAATCCTTCTCTTTGTTATTTCTATTGAAAATCTCGTGACTGATCTTCAGACTCCTATGCACATTGATCAGAGTGATGCAGAACTTTTAGTGTTCAGGCTGAAAGTGAAGTCTGCCTCACCAGAATTTGCTCTGAGAGCCAGGGAGGATGAATTCTTGAAGGAAAACCAGGAGGCTCTTTTTAGAAGAGAAGTATGGACCATGCACAGGTGAAAACCACAGCTACGGTGGGTGAACGGAGAGGCATGCAGTTGGTTTTCATTTATTCTCTTTTTTTTGTTTGTTTGAGATGGAGTCTTGCTCTGTTGCCCAGGTTGGAGTGCAGTGGCGCGATCTCAGCTCACCGCAACCTCTGCCTCCCGGGTTCAAGTGATTGTCCTCTCTCAGCTGTCCAATTAACCGGGACTACAGGTGCCCACCACCAAGCCCAACTAATTTTTGGCACTTTCAGTAGAGACGGGGTTTCAACATGTCAGGATGGCCTTCATTTCCTGACCTCATGATCTGCCCACCTCGGCCTTCCAAAGTGCTGGCATTACGAGTGTGAGCCACTGTGCCCAGCCCTCTTTAAGATCTTTTAAGTAAATCTTTAGAATCTTCCTTCTTTAGAGTTTCAATAAGATGTTTTTGGATTGCTACAGATAACTTTCACAAAAGAGACTTCTGTTCCCCCACCGACCTCATTCCTTTTTAATTTTTTTTTTTTGAGATGGAGTTTCACTCTTGTTGCCCAGGCTGGAGTATAATGGCATGAGCTCGGCTTACTGCACCATCCGCCTCCTGGGTTCAAGCGATTCTCTTGCCTCAGTCTCCTGAGTAGCTGGCATTACAGACATGCGCCACCAAGCCTGGTTAATTTTTGTATTTTTAGTAGAGATAGGGTTTCGCCATGTTGGCCAGGCTGGTCTTGAACTCCTGACCTCAAGTGATCTGCCCACCTCGGTCTCCCAAAATGCTGGGATTACAGGCGTGAGCCACCACACCCGGCCTATCTCTCTAATTTTTAACTCAGTTTTGATTTTCTTCTTTCTGGGCACAATGATGAATAACTGGAACTCTTAGGATATAAAACTTTTGTTTAGATTTTTTTTTTAAACCTTTTTGACATAGCCAGCTAAGCATATCTCATACCTGGCACAGTACAGAGGATTATATAGATTTAGTCAGGAGGAATGTGCTGTCAGGTTTAAGTCTGGAGTCAGACTGCCCAGGTTCAAATCCTGATTTTTATCATTTGCTAGCTGTGACCTGGGGCACATTTTAAACCTTTCTATGACTCAGTACCTTTGTCTACAGAGTCGTGGCTGATCATCCAATAGTGCCCTTCCAACATGTTGCTGTGAGGATGGATTAAATGATCAGATCTATGTAGTACATTGTAAAGACTCAATGAGCATTGGCAAGAGTATGGCAAAGCTTGTGAAGTCTGCTGGTTACCTTTTTACTAGTATCTCATGCCTGTCTTCCTTACAGATGTAAGTGTGCAGCTTTAAGCTTGGGATTTACTATCTCTTGACATTCTTTTCTTCTTTGCAAAAATCTTCATTACAAAACGCTCTACTCTAGTTCTACCACATACTTTACCTTCCTCTCCTATTTCCAGTTCTCATGTTCCCCTCTTCTCATTACTGCCAAGAGGACTGACTCAGCATTCTCTTATATGGAACTGAAATTCTTGAAGTTGCTCAAAAAGCAATGTAAAAGAAATCCTCATGAACAAAATTTTGGTGAGATCAACTCAAGATAGGGGGAGAATTTGTTCTATTATATATTTAGTTCTTTCATACATTTCACAAACAGATTTTGACTGCCTTACATCTGCATCTATAAGACAGTTTGTAGGATTCATTGGGAGATAGAAAGCTAAATGATGCATTGCCTCTGCCCTTGAGAGGAAAATTTTGAATCTTTTCCATTTTTATGCACTTGAGTTTCAGATGAATTAAAACTGTTATAAAATGATCTGATTTTGAAAATCTTTTAAAAGTAATTTGTTATTACTTTCTCTGCATCTAATGAATCCACTGAAGAAGATGTAAAGGATGAAGATCACAATTTTAACTGATAATCATTGTGTGCTTACTGTATGTCAAGTCCTGTTCTAAGTGCTTTATTAACACTAAATCATTTAACTTATTCCCATGTTGCAGATGAAAAAATCGAGTCTCAGCTTAAGTCTCATGTCTAAGGTCATGCAATTTATACATCTGGGTTTTTGAAATACACAGGTGTTGGCTTGTTAGGCATATACTTAAAGGAAAACCAGAAAATGTAGTAAATAATGATGTGGGATTATGATAGCTCTTTGACTTTATTAATCATTACAGTCATCCTGTAAAATTCTTCACTTTGAAAATTCAGTTTTTCTCATTTCATAATGTATTTATATTTTGCTTCTGTCTATCCTTTTATTCATTTGTTTACTGACTTACGCAATAAATATTTGTCTATTCTGTTGCAAATCACATAAGACTCAGGTAAATAAGACTCATAGTTTCTCCAGAAGAGCATGTTGTTTTCAATCTAGGGGTGGTCACCTTTGGGAATTGCAAGTCATCCTCTATTACATATTTTTTTTAAAAAATATAATTCCATTTTTGTGTGCTATTGACAGGGAAATCTGGGGTAAGTTAAGAAGGAGCCAAAATTTTCACTAGCAACATACTGGCAAAGTTTTCTGGGGAGAAGAAAATGTCCTTTTTTGGAGCTTTTGCTTCATTCTCCCCACACTTTGCCTACATGCTTTAGCTATAATTTCCTGTCATACCTACTGATGTACTAATAAATAATGAAAAGGCTGATGCTGTTAGCCATTCCAGAATTACAAAAGCTTTTTTTCTCAATGTTATTGCCAATATTTGTTTCTTAGGATTGTATACTACATTCAGAAAAACAAATATCCAAACATGTAGATCTACTTGATGATGTAAACTGTCTTATTTTTATCACTACTGATGCATTCCTGGTATTTGACTGTTTCCATCTCACTTTTGATGGAATTCCTAGTAAAACAAAAAGCCTTATATTCCTAATACATAGTAGAGGGAGCATTTCATAGTTCTTTAGAAAGGCCTCCAGACCTAAAAGTGAGGATGCTTTCTAGTGAGGAATCTGCATCACCTGGCCCAAGATCTGGTGAACTAAAGAGTTTGGGATCTAGAAGTGAAAAATGTGAACTCCAGAAAAGACTCTTAAGTTCTCATGATAGAACATCAGATTTTCAACTACTGTAAGACAAATTTTTACTTTATTACTGGTTTCTGGAAGCTATGTGAAATTTGTTTGTGTTCTAAACTTTGAAAAGAATAGTCTGATTATATTTCAAGATTATAAAATCCTCCCCAATGATATATTAAACATTTGATGTAAAATATAAATATTTAAAATATATATTTGATTTTTTCCCCTATAGGTAAAACACAAAAACCTAAGATGGAGAAAGATATAATATATCCAACCTCAATTTCATGCTTCCAACTTCATCTTTGACTGGAGGCCAGTGACTCTGAACATACTTTTTGGTTATTTCATAAGACTCACAAACCGAGGTGCAGTTGATGAAAAACTTACACTGTTTGGCATAAGCCACTCAACTGCATTGTTAGAGTTGGAACAGTTCCCTTTCCCAAAGCAACAAGTCGTTGAGAAGGAAATGAAGCACTGCTCCATATAATGTGTAAATTCTACTTCTTAGGCTTAAAAAGAATGCTTACCAATTGAAAACAGAGGCCACGTGGGGTATGACCAATGGCCTTGTTCATGTAAAGGTGTCAGAACTAGCAAGATTTTTCTGGCTTTTCCCCCTCTCTATATATTCATGGAGGTATGTGTGGTCAGTGATTTGGGCACCTTCAGAATTCAGATTTCTGAGTTTCCATAGGCAACCTAGTGGAGAAAATTTTGGTTCTTGATCCAGGTGTTGACTTTTAGCCCAAGATATTTATGTCTCAAATAAGTAGAGCATTTTAAAGATTCCTTCAAGGTTTTGAGAACAGGAAATACAGAGTGCTTCTTAGCATTGAAAGATATCTTTAAGTTTCTCATTTCCTGTGTCTGGTGCATTCACCTTCAATATTTCTTTCCCATCAACAAATTTCTAAACAACTCTCCAGTAGCATTCCATTTGAAATGAAATTGATTTTGTCTTGATGTAGCTAACATTAGGAGTTAAGTGCATATTTCCTGTTTAATCATTTCAACTTCATTTCCTAAAAAATGAACACACTGAGTATTTAACCTATTTGGTGGTGGGGAAAACAAAAGTGCAGTCTTGTTGGCCCAGAGCCTAAAAACACCCAATAAGAGTTTTAAAGGCAGCAGTGTAGGAAGCAGTTAAGTATGTAATTAGAAACAATCTAGAATTCTAAGATTTTCATTGGATAAAAACTCAGGATTTCTGGGAGTCAATCTTAAAAGGCACCTAATCCAATCACACATCTGGAATTAAAGTCCCATCACACCCTTGCCAAGCAGTCACCCTAATATATAATGCCTTATCATTGCAGGACAAGGGAACTTAACACACCCCCAAACAGCTCTTCTGATCATGAGGAAGTTTTTCCATTATGCGGACTCAGCGTCTATGTCATGGTATTTTACTCATTGGCTCTGGAGAAATCAATGGGGGGCACACAAAACAACTTCAAAATTCTATTCCACAGCTCACTAAAATTTTAGACAGTCTGACACCTCCAATTCTATCAACAGTACCTGCATTTCAGCTCTGTACTGCAGAGACTCCGATTTGTTTGAGAGTTTGCTACTATGACACTTGATCCTCAACCCCTTGCTCCAGTTGTAGCCTGAGCAGGGCAGAGGAAATCATGACTTTCATCAGTCTTATTCAAAGCAGTGAGATTGTATTAAAGTCTCAACAACAACAACAACAAAACAACCTGATTCAAAATGTGTCAAGATATTTCTCCAAAGAAGATATACAAATGGCTAATAAGCTGTGAAAAAATGCTCAAAATCATTGGGGAAATGCAAATCAAAACTATGAGAAACCATCTCATACCCAATAGGATGGCTACTATCAGAAAGCCCCCCGGAAAAATACCAAGTGTTGGAGAAGATGTGGAATAATTGGAACCTTTTTTTGCCCTGCTGATGGAAATGCAAAAATGGAATAGTCGCTATGGAAACAGTATGGTAGTTCCTCAAAAAATCAAGTAGAATTACCATATGATTCAGCAATTCCATTTTGGGGTATATACTCAAAAGCAGGATTTCAAAGAGATATTTGTACATCTATATTCAAAATAGCTAAAACATGGAACCAGTCCAGGTGTTTGATAGATGAATGAATAAGCAAAATGTGTATATATATCTGAAATATCATTCAGCTTTAAAAAGGAAGAAAATTCTAACATTTGCTATAACACGGATGAACCTTGAGGACATTAAGCTTAGTGAAATAAGCCAGTCATAAAAAATATATATTTATGATTTCATTTCTATGAGGTATTTAGAGTAGTCAAAATCAGAGATACAGAAAGTAAAATGATAGTTATCAGAGGCTAGGGGGAGTAGAAATAGGGGTTCTTTAATGGGTATAGAATTTAACTTTTTCAAAATGAAAAGAATTCCAGAGATGGACAATGGTAAATGCAACACAATGTGAATGTACTTAATGCTACTGAAGTATGTGCTTAAAAGTGGTTAAGATAGTAAATTTTGTTATGTGTATTTTACCACAATAAAAAATTGAGCAAAATAGTCTTGTATCATAGACTGTTAACTCTGTCCCACAACTGAAATCTATCGAATGTAGTATCAATCTTTTTTATCCTATCTAGTAGATACTATAGCCATCAGTACTCTTCCATACACATCACTAACAAGAAGCAACATTTCTTGTTATCTGGGCCAGGGACTATTCAACTGCTTTAATGTGTATTAACTCTCTTAAGCTACTGTAGAGTAGATATTACTGTTGTTTCTATTTACCAATGTGAAAATGGAGGCACTTGATGAGACATAAAGTTAACTTGCTGAAGTTTATACAGGTCATTAGTGGAAGAACTAGAGAATGAACTAAAGCTGTCTAGTTCTATGTACCAGACAGGTCATGCTTAGCTGGCTTTTCTGGATCCAGGTGAAAGGCTGGTCACACATTTCTATTAGAAACCAATTTATATTTGTTCATCACTCTGATCCAAATCTTTATGGATCCTGAGCTGGCATTCACTCTCACCCTAGGTTTCATGCTATTAGCAATTATGATCTTGTTTTCCAAATCTCATCCAAGACATTGACAAATATGTAAAACTGACAGGGCCAAACTAAAAGACACCCTCTAGTGCATTATGAGAAGCCCCCCTCCAGGCTGACATCTTTGCATTAGTCAACTACTTTGGGTAGTGTTCAATCATGTGTGTGGCTTTATAATTATACTATTTTTCTAGCCGAAGGTTTCTCAACTTTAATGTCACAACACACTGGTGTGTTGCAATTGACTGAGGTATTTCATAACTATTTATTTAAAAAACAGAACAGATTAAAGATTACAACCAAGTTAAAGCCATTCTCATTCACTTCCATTTTATCAAACTTTTTTACATGTAGTATACAGGGTTATGTGTTATAGCTGGCATGGGAATAATAGTGGGTATGTCCCTGGGAGAGTGAAATAAAAAAAAAAAATCAACTATCAAAAGTGTAGTGGTAGTAAAAAACAATAAATGCTGCCCTGGCTCACATATTTTTTTCATCTTGGTTACAAGAATTTAATAAGAAACTTTGTCAAATTCAATTTTAGTATTTCCTCTATTTTCATGGCCATGACCTTGTATCAGCTTCCTAATATCTCTTTCATAGAGTATCAGAATGGATTTTTCACCTGCTTTTTATTGTGAAAAACTTCAAACATATAGAAAAACTGAAATATTAAACATCTATATGCCCACCTAGATTCCACATTTTACCAAACTTCTTTTATCTGTATGTATGTGTATGTACCTATTTTGTTCCCTGGACCATTCAAAAATAAGTTGCAAGTATCACGACAATTTTTCTGGGGCCAGTAATTTGCCTTTGATACATTCCCTGCTCTTCCCCCTACACTGTGAAGGTACCTACGGGAGCCATTTCCTGCAAACTACATATCCCAGACTCCCTTGCAACTGGGTTCTGGAGGTTTTGGCCAATGTAAAGCATGGGCTGGAGATGGGATGAGAAGAGAAGACAGGGTGTTTCTACCACCCTCGTTGTGTTTTGGAAAGTGACTTCGTTTACTTCTCTCAGCCCCTTTCTCCACAATCCAGGCTTCTGCTGGGGAGTCCTGGCTGGTTCCCACTGGACAGCCTTGGCTCCTGGACTCTGGTAATACCGCCTCCTTCCATTGTCCCTTCAATCCCAGGGCGGTAGTGGTTTTCCGCTTTTGCTAATCTCTGGGTTGCCTTTTTGTCCTGTTGGCCCTTTCACTTGTGACACTTTTTAGGCCAGTTTCCTGCACTGAATCCCATCTTTTGAACACCCTTTTATGTGTGTGTGTGAATTCTGTTTTCCTGATTCTGATTAACACACCTTAAAATTCTTCACATTTCTCCTAAAAATAAGAACTTTTTTTATTAACCTTGATACCATTATCACTTAAGAAAATTAAGAATACCTCCCTAATACCATGTAATACTCCAGCCCATAGTAACATTTCTCAACTTGCTCCCCAAATGCAGTTTATAGTGATTGTTTCAAACTAAATCCAAAGTTTATTCATTGCATTTGATTGTTACATCTTTTCAGTCTCTCTTAATCTAGAACAATTTCACTAACTCCTTCCCCTGACCCCCGACCCATGCCCCACCATGATATTGACTTCTTAAAGAGACTAGATCAGTGGTCTTCTAGAACATCCCTGAATTTTTCTGACTTTTCTTCTTGGTGCTATGGGACTTGTTCATAACTCTAGTTTTTATAACCCAGAGGTTAGGTTACAAAGGCTTGATTAAATTCAAGATAACTATTTTTGGCAAGAACACTTAATAGATGCTGCTGTTGATTTCATATTGCATCACACTAGGAAATATCCCATGTCAGGATGTCCAGCTTCCAGTGATAATACATTTGATCATTTAGATAAGGCCATGACTACTAGATCTTCCTGAATATAAATACATTTTTCACTTTTGCATTTTGCTTTTGGCATTCTTGTAGCCTGTATGATAACTAATTGAATATTAGTATTTGTTACATATAGTTTAGTTATCTTTAGAGTTTCTATAGAATACTACCTTGGGGACTGTACATGTTTTGTGAATATTTAGGAAATGAATGACTTGCCATGAATTTTATAGCAGCATGATTGCTTGCTCATATATCCTAGTTCCTTTTTCACTCATCTTTCTCTATTTTTTGTTAAACTCCTTTACTCTTAGTTTTTACATCCACTAAAAAATGAACAAAACATACGTGGATTGGCACTAAAATCAACTTGCTTTCTGTCCATTCAAATTAGCTGACTCAACATGTCTGAAAATGAACTCATCATCCATCCTACCAAACTTGCTCTTCTCCCTGCATTGCTTAACTCAGTGCATCACTCAGTAACCCCAGCCACCCACTGGACTGGAGATTCATCTCTAATCCATGTCAATCACACCACTCATTCAGTTATTTCCCAAGCTATGTCCATTCTGCCTCCCTGTAGGTCAAATCACTCAAATCTTATTACCATTACTCAAGGTCAGTTTTTCACCAAGTTTCATGCAGATGGCTTCAAAGACTCACTTTGTTGCTTCCAGGCAACCTCCCTCAAATCTCTCCTTGGTTCATACTGATGCGCAGATTTCTTCATCTCAACCTCCTACTTAAACTCTTGTCAATCACCCTCCATTGTTAGCAGGATTCAAGGCTCAGTCTATCAAGGTGCTGCTTGCTCTCCAGTCTCACATCTTGCTGCTGTGCCTTCTGCACCCACTACACGAGCCCCCATGTGTTACAGTCACAACAGACTGTACTCTCACATGTACACACTTGTGCCCCTGCTGCTGCTCCTTGCTATGGCACTCCATGTCATATTCCCCTGGTTATCCTCTACTCATGCCTCAAGTCTCAGCTGAACAGGCATCTCTATGTGAATCCTTCCCTGATTCTCTGTGTATCCTTGCATCCAATCACCTAGCACAGTGCTGACATAAGTAGGTGACCGATACATGTCTACCCACCCCACTGAAGGGGGTATCCAGCTGTACTTCTCCCTGCAACCCTGAAAAGGCTTTCTCTGGTTCTTCCTTCCATCTGAATCAAATCCCAGCCCCGTTAGTATCTCTTAGCAAAAATTTCCTCTATTGCCTAGACTTATCATGGCTAGATATAAATAAGATATCAAAAATATAAAAATGTAGGAAGAAAGGGAAAAGTCAAGACTCAATGCAGAGGTTCCCAGAGCAGCAGCAGGGCCACTGTGTAGGTCTGTAGAGAAAGCCTGGGGACAAGAAGTCTAGTGAGGTACAGTTAACATCAGGCTGGATTATGTCATTGCCAGGAGTAAAGGGCCAACTCCAAATCAGAATGTGGGAATCACAGCAGGGCCAAAGTGTGGAAAGTCACAGCCAAAAGAATTCTGTGGTGCCCCTTCTTTCCATCTCATCACTGCAGTTATGCAGACCAATGATCAATCTAGAAGTTCATGGTTTGCACCAGCCCTGTGAAATCACAAAACAGGGGCTGATAAGAGTTTCAGAAGAAAGACCAGGGATTGGTCCTAAATTGCAGTATATTAAATAACCGTTTCTTTTTCTTGGATGAATCCCCCCTGTGTTTTTCTGCCTCTTTGGGAGAATAGCAAATGATAAACAGGGACCTAAGAAGGAATAAAAATAAACCAATGATGAATTTTAACAAGGCCAATTCAAAAGAATGCAAATACTACTGCATGAATCTGAATAGAAGAAGGAAAAATGTTCAAAGAAAAATGATTATACAAAGAATGATAAAAATAGGAGGTTGATGTATGGAAAAATGTAACACATGAAAAATAAGAAACCAGTTTCTAACTTCCTCATTTGCTTAGTGTTTGGTAATCATGTCTCTCTAGAATCCTCCCAGTCCCTTAGCGTGGCCTGCAAAGCCTGGGATCTGGCCTCTGCCTAGATTTCCAGCTGCATCTCACACCTCCCTTCTTCTCTGCTCTAGGTCCAACACATGACTGTCCTGTTTTTCAAATACACCAAGCTCCTTCTTGCCCCACGGCCTTTGCAGATATCTCCCTCTCTTCCTGGAACAGTACCCCCGCACCCCTGATGCACTGCTGATCCTCGTACCAGCCTGCCCAGCCATGCTTCCCCTACAACCCTCAACAGGTTATTCTTGATCCCTCCTTCCATCTGAATTAGCTCTGTCTTTTTTTTTTTTTTTTTTTTGTGATGGAGTTTCACTCTTGTTGCCCAGGCTGGAGTGCAATGGTGTGATCTTGGCTCACCGCAACCTCCACCTCCCAGGTTCAAGCAATTCTCCTGCCTCAGCCTCCCAAGTAGCTGAGATTACAGGCATGCACCACCATACCCAGCTAATTTTGTATTTTTAGTAGAGATGGGGTTTCTCCATGTTGAGGCAGGTCTCAAACTCCTGACCTCAGGTGATCCGCCTACCTCGGCCTCCCAAAGTGATGGGATTACAGGCATGAGTCACTGTACCTGCCTGCGAAAATTCTTTATTGTGCTAATCAGAATTTGCAATCATGTATTCATCTGGGTGGTTATTTGTTTAAGGATTGGAAGTTTCTCAGTGTAGAGAACATGCCTGTCTTGTTTTCTTCTAGAGAGTAGGAACTCAATAGACAAGTTTTGATTGAGTGAAGACTGAAAGGGAGGATGAATCTATGGACTGCTGTGTTCATCTTTGCAGCAGAGACTCTTTATACCTCAGTCTCCCTCAGCATCATCTTTTCTTCATTAGTACTATAATAGAGCCTCAATATTGACGTGAATATATGCCTCCCCAGAAAGAGGCTACATTTTCCCAGACTCCCTTGCAGCAGGATATAGCTGTATGACTAAGTTCTGGTTAATGGGATGTAAGTAGAAATATCATTTGCAACTAATCAAAAAGGTCTTTCAAGGGGGGGAGTTGTGTGCTGGTCTTTGACTATTCATGCTTCCTATGTGCTGGGTTAAAGGTGTGATGGTTGGAATTTAAGCAGCCAAATTGGATATAATATGGCAATCAAAGAGTTACATTGTACAAAGTATGAGGACACTAGATCCCTGATGATTTTGGGAAGCAGAGCTGCCACACTAGGTCAAGATCTGGAACCACTACAGCTGTACATAATCCTAAAGGGCAAGCACAGATAAGGTGCTGTGAGAGAGGCACAAGGCATGGGGCTTAAGGACATCTGAGTCAAGTCTTGAGAACATGGAAGATAAATGGGGAAAGACACTTTAAGGAATGCAAATCCCATTAATATACTAAGTAATGAGGTAGCATAGTATATTTAGGTAATGACAATTAAACCCTTAGTATCATTGATATGCAAAAGGTAGAGCAAAAGCAGGTTACAAATAACACATAGACAATTGAGATTGTGGCAGAGATTGCTTCTTATCTAAACATCTATTCTTCCCTTCCTCCTTTACTGTGATAAGTCATCACTCATATTCTCTAAACATTTCTGTTTCTCCCCCTTTTGATAAATGGTAGAATTACATTTCCCTGACTCCTTACAGTTAGATGTAGCCAGGTAACTTGCTTTGGCCAATACACTGTGAACTTTAAGGAATAGAGTAGGAATTACCATGTTCTTTGGCCATGTTCCTGATAGTGGTTCTGGGTTTCAGAGTGAAGACACACAGAACCAAGCCCTAACTAATCCAGGATGGTCATATAACAAAAGAGGAAAATAAGACTTTGTTGTGGTAAGCCTCTGAGACTTGAGGGTTGTTTGTTACTGCAGCATAATCTAGTTTATTCAGATAGATGGGACCCTGGTTTTATTCAGGTTGGCCATGCACCCAGTACGCAAAGTATTGTTCCTGGGTGTGTCTGTGAGGGTGTTGCCAAAGGAGATTAACATTTGAGTTCGTAGACTGGGAGAGGCAGAACAACCCTTGATCTGGATAGCCACCATCTAATCAGCTGCCAGCATGGCTAGAATAAAGCAGGCAGAAGTTGGAAGAACTTGACTGGCTGAGTCTCCTGGCCTTCATCTTTCTCCCTTGCTGGATGCTTCCTGTCCTCAAACATCAGACTCCAAGTTCTTCAGCTTTTGGGCTCTTGGACCTACCCTAGTGATTTGCCATTGGCTCTCAGGCCTTTGGCCACAGGCTGAAGGCTGCATTGCTGGCTTCCCTACTTTTGAGGTTTTGGAACTCAGACTGCCTTCCTTGTTTCTTAGCTTGCAGATTGCCTATTGTGGGACTTTACCTTGTGATCGTGTGAGTCAATACTCCTTAAACTCCCCTTCATATATACATCTATCCTATTAGTTCTGTCCCTCTTGAGAACCCTAAAACAGTACTCTTGGGCATTTATCCTAGAAAAATGAAAACTTATATTCACCCAAACATCTTTACCCAAATATTCATAATAATTTTATTCATAACAGTCAAAAACTGTAAACAACCTAGAAGTCCTTCAACAGGCAAATGGCTAAACAAATTATGGTACATCAACCATGGAATACTACTCAGGAATAAAAAGGAGCAAAATCTTGATACATTATAGACACAATAACATGGAAGAATCTCTAGAGAATCATACTGAGTGATAAAAGCCAAAATGTCACATGCTGTATAATTCCATTTATATAGTATTATTAAATTGGAAAAATTAAGGAACAGATTAGTGGCTGCAACTTGTGTTGATAAAAGGGGCAATTTGTATTGATAAAAATATTCTGCATCTTGACTGTGTCATTGTCAATATCTTGCTTGTGACATTGTACTAAACTTTCGCAAGATGTTACCATTGGGGAAAACTGGGTAAAGGGTCTATGGAATTGCTCTGTATTATTTCCTACAATTGCAAGTGAATCTATAATTATACACAACAAATTAATGAAAAAAAACCATAAAGTTATGAAAGGGGAAAAAAAATCACAAAAATCTGAGATATACCATAGACCAGTTGAACAAAAGCTTCCTGGAACTTAGATCTAGGGGCACTGGTATTTTTATTAAGATTTCCCAGGTGAATCTAATTTTCAGCTAGACTAGAACTCAAAAGACAGCTGCTAAAAAATGATGCCACACACTGCTTCAGGGCTTATTACAAGACCTTGAAATAGCCTTATCCTCAGCTCCAAGTCAGGTGACATATGCATAATACCGTAGAGGAGAGAGGAGAATAAGAGTAGGACTGTAGTGTTCATCATCATAGATTATCCCTACTGCCCAACCAAAAAGTGGACATTGTTGGTGTTTCCTGCTCAAATTTTGCCAAGCTAAGTGGGTAATCAGGACTTTGAGTGTAGAAATCAGAATCTTTTAGGGAGAGCCCAGCTGGATATTGGAGTCAGGCAGAGGACTTGTTGGTTTATCCATCCTTTGCCTGAGCAGGACAAAAGAGGATGAGAAAGGAATAGCAGGGAAAGGAGAAGTGCAATGGAGAAATTCATGTGTTTACTGTTTGTCTTGAATTTCCTCTGTGCCGAGGCATATCACTGTGTCATCTGGTTAGAGTCTTCAGGCTACTGCTCTATCCACAAGAGAGGACCCCTTGTTGTGGGAATCTTAATAGTAGGAGGTATGAAATTTTGGTCATGAGGGCTGAGGAGGGTCATCTGGGAGTGGCTCTTCATAGCAGAACTTGAGAGCCTTCTGAAGAGTTCACAGGGTACCCTACAAAGAACCCAGAGGATTTTGACGTCAGTTCCGCATTGGTCAAAAAAGAAATGAAAGCCAGCAGAGAGCAGACCACAAGAGCAACTAGTTATGCAAGATGCCCCTATCCCTTGTCAATTCCTTCTTCCTGCCTCAGCACAACAGAATAGCAGGTGCAATTGTTCTCAATCCTGGCTGCATGTTAGCATGAATCACCTGAAGTTTTTAAAAGTACTGCTACCCAGACTGCACTCCCAGACACTAGGATTTAATTGATCACATCCAGTACTCCTAATTCCATTCATGCCAGTTGCCTCAAATACTGCCTCCCTCCGGATGACTCACCATCTTCTGAGATTGAGACTGACATCCTCAGCCTCCTACCTAACATGTCCATGAGAATGACCCAAAGGCACCTCAAACTCATGCCATTATCTTCCTAAACAGTTTCTTTCCAAAGTTCCCTCTTCCAAGTAGTGGCTCCTTGGTCTACTTGACTATGCAAACCTGTATCCTTGAAGTTATTCTTGAAATTTCCCTCTTCCTTATTCTTTGTCAATGTCTCTTGATTTTACTTCTTTCCATCATCAAAACCAACAGCCTGTCTAAGCTACCATTATCCCTTGTCTATTCTAGTGTAATAGCCTGCTAAAAGGCCTTCCATGTTAATTTTAATACTCATTTTCACTTAATTTTTTACATTGCTCCTGAAAGAACTGACTTTTGAAATACAATATGATTCCATCACCCACACCTTCCCACTATCTCTAGTTGAAAGTATTTGAGTGCTTTTCCATGCCACTTGGGTTCAAGAGCCAAATCACAGACATCCCGTACAAGTGTACTGGGCCTGACACCCACTCATCTCTTATTTTTCAATCGGTCTGCTTTCTGTACCCAGCTAGTCTGTTCTTCTTTCTGATATTCTTAATGAGCAAAGCTCCCTCTAATCACAGGCCCTTTGCATGTGCTGTCCTCTATGCTTGAAACTCTCTCTTTGTTGGGCCTACCTCCTCACCCCTTCACTTTCAGATCTCAGGTTGGGCCTCACTTCCTTCAGGAAGCCGCCTCTAACATTCCCCAACTAGGGAGCAACTTATACTAGTCATGGTTTTAAATTTACCTATTACCATGTGCTAAGGACACATGCAGCATTTCATTTAATCCATACAACCGCCTAATGATGTTAATACTATCGTCAATTATATTTTACAAATGAGGAAACTGAAAGAATGAAAGTAACTCATCTTTGGCCACAAAACTGGTAATGACCTCAGGTCTGTCTGGTCCTGAAAGCCATGTTACATGTGCTGCATTGTACCACTCCTGAAAGACACGGTGCAGGGCATTTCCCTTATGGAGTCCCTTTCCCATCTGATATGCCAGTCACCCATTAAAGGTAGACCAGAACTCAAGGCCTGCCCTCTAGACCAAACCACCATCCACGAGCTCCTGTAGCTTCCCTGTGCTGGGTATAAACATATGACAGCACAGGCAGAGGCAAGCTGGAGAGATGACAAAGTAAATTCATGACAGTATAAGGAAAACATGACAAATGAAAGTCATGCAGTGGAAGGATGGGAGGATCACTGAGAGGCTTGTAGGGCTTATTTTGCATGTGTACAAGGAATGAATGACTAGTGATAGCAACAATAGGGCTTTCTCAGAGATGGAAGAGCCCTTTTACTAAAGGAGAAAGTAAACATTACTTAGGACAAATCTCATATCATACTTTAATGTTTACAAAGGAGACAGAGGGAGACAGGCCAGGAAAGAACCGATTTCCCAGGGGAGGAAATTGCAATGAGAATAAGTAATCTGTATCAAGTCAGAGCGTGTTTGAACAAAAAGAATACCCAAGGACAGAGGAAACTCTAAGGATAAGATAGGATTTTATTCAGCAGGAACCCCTACTAACTTTATTTTAGGCTGTTTTAAAATGGTAAGTAGTCAAATGCAAGGGAAGAAGCTCTATGAACTAACACAATTTCCTATAGGTTTTGATGCTTGAAAGTTTTCCCCAAGTTCAGAATATATATCTTAAAATTTAGAATGGCTTTAACGGCCGGGCGCGGTGGCTCAAGCCTGTAATCCCAGCACTTTGGGAGGCCGAGACGGGCGGATCACGAGGTCAGGAGATCGAGACCATCCTGGCTAACACGGTGAAACCCCGTCTCTACTAAAAA
>NC_045444.1:46303373-46334839 GCF_002776525.5 Piliocolobus tephrosceles
CCTGGGCGACAGAGCAAGACTCTGTCTCAAAAAAAAAAAAAAAATGCTTTAACGTCTAACAATTGGAAAATGTTTAAGTAAATCACAGCCCATGCCATGAGATGGAATAATAGTCAACCCTTAAAATGATGCAGATGACAAAATGCAGTGAGTCAGGATAACATCTGTTAGGTTAAAAGTCTGGCTGTCTTCCTAGCCCCCTTCCTTACACTATATACAAAAATTAATTCAAGATGGATTAAAGAATTAAATGTAAAACCCCAAACTATAAAAACCTTGGACATAGGAAAAGGGAAAGATTTCATGACAGAGATGCCAAAAGCAATTTCAGCAACAGCAAAAATTGACAAATGGGATCTCTTTAAACTGAAGAGCTTCTGTATAGCGAAAGAAACTATCAACAGAGTAAACAGACAATCTACAGAATGGGGGAAAACATTTGCAGACTATGCATCTGACAAAGCCCTAATATCCAGCATCTATAAGGAACTTAAATTTACAAGAAAACAAACTCATTAAAAAGTGGGCAAAAGACATTACATACTTTTCAAAAGAAGACATGTGGCCAACAAGCATACCAAAAAAAGCTCAACATCACTGATCATTAGAGAAAAGCAAATGGAAACCACAATGAGATAACATCTCACACCAGTCAGAATGGCTATTATTAAAAAGTCACAAAATAACAGATGCTGGTGAGGTTACAGAGAAAAAGGAATGTTTTAACACTGTTGGTGGGAGTGTGAACTAGTTCAACCATTATGGAACCATTGTGGAAAAACAGTGGGGATTCCTCAAAGACCTAAAAGCAGAAATACCATTCAACCCAGCAATCTCATTACTGAGTACATATCCAAAGGCACATAAATCATTCTATCATAAAGACACAGATATACATATGTTTACTGCAGCACTATTCACAGTAGCAAAGTTATGGAATCAATCTAAATGCCCATCAATGGCAGACTGGATAAAGAAAATGTGATACATACACACCATGGAGTACTATGCAGTCATAAAAAAGAATGAGATCGTGTACTTTACAGGGACATGGATGGAGCTGGAGGCCATTATCCTTAGCAAACTAATGCAGGAACAGAAAACCAAATACCACATGTTCTCACTTATAAGTAGTAGCTAAATGATAAGACATGGATGTGTGTCGGGGAACAACACACAGTGGAAAGAGTCAGAGGGAGAGGAGGTAGAACATCAGGAAAAACAACTAATGGGTACTAGGCTTAATACCTGGGTGGTGCAATAATCTGTACAACAAATCCCCATGACCCAAATTTACCTGTAGAAAAACCTGCACATGTACCCCTGAACTTAAAAGTTAAAAAAAAGCAAAATACAAAATATACAAAATACATGTGATTACAACGTCAAAATTTTTTTTATATCTTAATTTTTAAACTTCAATAAGTATTTTAGGAATTGGAATAAAACACAAATTTATAATGTTGTAGCCCTCTTTCATATCTTATATTCATTTTTTCTCCATGTATGCACAAAAGGTATTTTCAACACCTCCAATAGGTCCGTGGCTACTCGTTTTTTTCCTAGGCTATAAACACTGCTCTTAGTTCCTTGGGTTTCCTTCTCTCATGGATGACTTTAAGAGGGTTTTAATTTCGCTTTTCTGAGTAGTGGCTTTTTTCCTGAAGATACCCATATCAACTTCAGGAAAGTCTCATAGGATACCCTGACTACTAGCTAGGCATTCTGTAATACTGAGCACCTACTATCTTCTGTAGAGATCATATTCATTTTCTATTAGTAAACAACAAATTATCACAACTTCGTGGCATTAAATGACATCCATTTATTAGCTCACAATTTCTGTGGGTCAGGAGTCCAAGTAAGCGTTAACTAGGTCCTCTGCTCAGGGCCCCTCAAGGCTGAAATTCAAGTGTTGGCCAGAGCTCTGATCTTATCTGAGGCTCAGGATTCTTTCCCAGCTCAAAGATTTTTGCCAGAATTCAGTCCTTCATGGTTATAGGACTGAGGTACCCATTTTCTTGTTGTGTTTTGGCTGGAAGTGTTCCTTGCTTCTAGGGGCTTCCCTTAGGTCCTAACCATGTGGTCCCCTCACAGCCTGGCAGCTTTCTTCTTCAAGGCTAGTGGAGACTACTGTTGCTTTGAGTCTCTTTTTGGTGCTCACCTAATTAGGTCAGGCCCACCCAAGGAAACCTCTTTTTGAGGACAGTTGATTGAATAGGGTCATGATTTGCATCTGCAAAATCGCTTCATCTTTGCCACATAACTCAGCCTACTGATGAGAGTGATATCTCATAATATTCACATATGATGTGGTCCTGCCCACACTCAAGGGGAGGCGATTACAAATACAGTGTATATGTCAGGGGTTGCAAACCTTGGGGACTATCTTAGAATTTTGCCAACCACAAGGTTACAGGCCATAAATTAAGGGTGTTCAAATATTGGGTTAGAATTTACCTAAAGTATACTTTAATTAGATTAAAATTTATATTTAAAAATATACATTTTAAACTCTATTATACACCACTTTTCCCAGAGTTTGTTGCCATCTTTATTTACTTGAAGTTTCCCAAGAATGTAAGGTAAGATGTTAAATTAAAAAAAGTACTGTTTGCAATCTTTATCTCTGAGAATCTGTATTTTCTTGGTACTCTAAAACCAATGAATGAATGAAATAATCAACAAAACCAACCAACCAAAACAAAGTTTGGAAATAAATGGGGTGCTGAGGAGAATAAAAGAATGCTTATTGTTTTTTACATTGGGAAGATGACATTTCAGATTTTCTTTAAAACAAAAGCGTCGCACTGTTGAAAATTATAAAATTGTTTGCAGAAGTAACCGTTGAAGAGGGGTAGGAGAGTATGATATATATTGAGACTTATGGAGTGAGGCAATGAAAGGATGTGCCTGATATTCCCTGTGTCTGTCTAGGGTTAAGCTGTTCTCTGAACACATCACGCCACAAGAAACTGCTCTTCTGGAAAAGAATTTTAAAATCTGTCCTGCTGTCCTACCTCATAGACACGTAGCAGTCAATTATTTCCAACTCAGTTGGGATTGTAATGATACTTGCCAGCACTTTTATGGCACTTACCTAGCACTTACCGTGTATCAGGTATTGTTCAAATCTCTTTATGCATAGTAACTCATTTAGTTCTTACAATAGCTCTGTGAGGTATGCATACTATTGTTCTCCCTGTTTTACAGGTGAGGACACTGAGACACAAAGAGGCCATATAACTTGCTCAAGATTGTATCAGTGAGAGGCAGAGCCCAGGTTTGGATTTGGGCTACCTGCCCTCAGAGGCTGTGTCCTTCTCCAGTTAGCTGTCTGCCTTGCAGGGAGGTGTTTAAAGGTATTATCCTGATGTCAGTGAACATCATCAGGAACAACCCTTCCATTCCTTCTCCCTCTGAGTGAGTTCCTTATCTACATAGCTCTGCCATTAGCATCTAAGCTCCTTCAAATAGGATTAACAATATTTTGATTATCTTTCTATTTGGTGCAAGCCAAGAATGTTTCCTTGCTCCACTAATACATTTTTTTTTTTTTTTTTAATTAAGAAACATTTCCAAAACAGAACAGCCAACACAAAGCCAAAGATTAGGGGCCTCCAAATGTCTGGTTAAATTGTGGGAGTACCTGAGAGGAGAGTGGCTGAGTTGATCTGGTTGGTGGGCTGTTAGACACAGTCTGCACCTCATGGTCCCCCTGGAACAGCCTACAGTACCGAGGTCCTGGAGCCATGCTGTAGTTGACCTGGCTCTGGCCATGGTGGTATTGCCTTGGAATGTAAACATGTCATCCCCCTATTTTCCCTTTAAAACCTACATTTTGAAAATACATTTCTGGATGTAATTTTGTCAGACACATTTGCAATGAGGTAACATTTCTTGTCTTCTGTGGTTAAACCTATAGCTGTTTTTTATCTTCATTTTTTCTACTTGGCTGCTCTCTCTGTTTTTGTTTTTCAGTACTGTAGCTCCTGCTTCTTATTCCTTTTTTGCATCAGCCATTTGATGCTGTCACTGATCTTGTGGCTCACTTCCTTACCTGGAAGCTTTCTAATACTTTTGACACAGACCTTCCCACGATGTCTACTAGTACTCAAACTGTTCTGTACTCATCCTAATTAGACAAGTACTGGCATTATCTCATGTTTCTTGGAATTTCCTTGGGAACAATGTGGTCTCTAGTACATTTCCATCATTCAAAAGGGAAGAGGTTTTAGACAGAGTGTTTTTGGTTGCAATAACTGAAACCCAAGATGAATGATCTTACACATAAAATAATGAATTAGCTCTGATAGATTTTAAGATACCGAAGACTCACAGAAGTGAGCTCAAAAAAAAAAAAAATGCTCGAGAAGGTATAGCGGCTCACAGAAGAGCTTTAGGTGCTAAAGCCTTAGGGATAAGAACTGTGGACTTATCTCTTGTCTCTTGCCTCTGCTGAGCCTCGTTTTGCAGCGTGGCCCTCTCTACTCTCTCCATGTGGCAGAGAAGATGGCCATCACTAGCTCCAGAGCTGCACCAACCCATTGTATCCAGCCCTACATCCAGCATCTGAGTATCATTCTCAGGGAAAGATTCTGACTGGCATGGCTTGCGGAGAGATGACGCCCTGTGACTGGCCTGGCCCATGTGAGCCTCCCCCTGTGCTTCAGTGGTAAAGCTCTGTCTCTAGCTTCACAGGGGCAAGCATAGGAACTCTTCAAGGGAAAGACGGCTATGTTTCAAAGGGGATGGAAAATCATACTATGTGACAAAATCCCTAGCTGCCACAGCCTGATGTAGTAGGGAGATCCTCCAATGTAACAGCCTCCAATGGAGTGTCTAAATAATTCGCTCCCACTATTCAGTTTCCATTTAGGTGATATGATTTTAAGGATATCATTGAGGTTGAATGTGAGCTGTGGAATACAACTCAGTAAGAAAATCACAGCGAGCCCAAGCCATGTGGGACGTCATGACCATGTAAACCTACGCGTTAAAAATCACTGGTAGTGGGAGCGAGGGCAAGAATGAGCCAGAGGAGGGCCCCAAGTGAGATTACTATTCAGGATGACACAGACAGCTCATATAGAGAACCATTGCCTTGAGTGTGCACCGGGCTCAATGGAAAACCTCAGAAAGCCACTTGAATAGAAAACTAAAGGGGTCCCAATATGTGGGCAGGGGTATTTTTCATCCTACTGAGGAATCAGCAAAAAGAGCCAGTCAATTCTTTGCTCCAGTGCTGATTTTTTAAAAAAGTTTAAAAAATGGAAAAATAATAATTGGAGATATTCATGGGATACACAGTGATGTTTTAATACACAGAATGTATAGTAATCAGATCAGAATAATTAGCATATCCGTCATCCCAAACGTTTACCATTTCTTTGTGTTGGGAACATCTAATATCCTGCTTCTAGCTATTTGAGAGTATATAATATATTAATGTTAACTATAGTCATCCTACAGTGGTATAGAACACTAGTACTTATTTCACGTACAGCTCCAAGACTAGTTTTTGCTACAAGGGTCTGGAGATAATTTAAGAAGGGGAGTGGAGTGGGGAAGGGGAAGGGAAAAGATGCATTTATGAAATACTTCACTAATCTAAATTTGTGGAGAGAGTTCTGGGATTTTCTCAAAGGACCAGAACTCAAAACTTCCATCTGGGTAAAATCAAGATAAAATGTTTGCTGACTCCTTATACCCTAAGGGTGAGATGCTCTTTCTAAGAGCTTCTGAAAGCTTCTTTTCAAGCAAGCTCCTGTCATAAGAAAGACAATAGGATGTTTACAGTTTTCTTTCTTTCTTTCTTTCTTTTGGTTAAATTCTGTCTCATGGTAATTCAGAACCATGCTTAGCAATGTTAGTTTTCTATGCAGACAGTGCAATGCTTGGACATGTCATGAACTTTGCAAAGAAAAAGAAATATGCCATGTAAAAAATTTAGTACCCAAATTTTGGAACCCAGAAAATTGAAATCTGTGAAGAATGCACATCTAAATCTTTAACATAGTGCCTTGGGGGTGGGGATGATGGGGTAGTAGGAGGGAGGGGGATGTAATTCAAATACCAGCCTGGAGGAATCATTTCCATTACGCTGTAAGAAATGTAAGAAGTTATTATAATGAGGTCAGTTCTGGTCCTTATGTTATTAGCCGACCAGTGAGGACAGAGACAAGGTAGAACAGAAATTAATTAGTATTATGGGGGCTTTATAATCCAAGGTATTCAGAAATTTAGCAAAACTAGGTCTGTGTTCTTAAAAAAAAAAAAAAGGATTATAGAGAGACCTTATTAAAGCACAGAAGGCTCAGCTATTTAAGATGGTGACATACATAGAGTCAGGAATGTGCAGAGAGAAGCTGAAAGGCAGCCAGGCCCTGAAGGAATTTCAGTGGAATTTCTTCACCGGAGGAGTAGTTAATAAATAGAGCAGATTTCTAAGGGCAGAAACTAGAGCAGTTACTACAAATAGTTTTTTTTTTTTTTTTTTCCCTCCTCCTTTAAAGAAGAGAGCGATAGGAAGTTGGAGAGGAAAATGTTGAAACAAAAAAAAAAAAAAACAAGCTTCTTACTAGCTCCCCAGGCCATCACCCATGCGAAAATGTCTGTTCCCAAGACATTCAGAATGTTGTATCATTTAGTAATCATAAAACATACTGCAGAGTTGACCTTGGGTGTTAGTTTTAGATTGATACTAGATATCATCAAGAACTGCATGTAATATAATACTTTTCAAGAGTCTGAAATACCATTTGTTTTGTCTTGCTGCCAACATTTCTGCTATTTTCCATTGCACAGGACAGAAATGAGGGCTTGAAAATCCTTTTGTGCTCTGCAATTGTCCCCTCCTCCTGCCTTTGATGCAGGTCTTCCTCACAGTCTGATACACAAAGCCTTTTCTGGGGCAGTGTTAATGTACTGGATGTTTACAAATCTGAGGTTTTGAGTTATTTCTGCTTCTCTTTGATCAGGTAGGTTGGCTAACTCATTGTGCATGTGCGTTTTCATTCTTCAGATTGTAAAATGGTGACAAAAAGGGAATGGGTGTAAATGTGTACATCTTTCCACCAACATATCTACTGTTTTATCAATATGCAGATTTTCTCTCACCTCGCCAGTCAAAAAAATTTTGACCAAGAATTAGCTTGGCAAAATTGTTAACTTTGAAATTTGCCAGTTGATTCCTGGGGCTGGAACTGTTATCTGTTGTTCCTGTTACTCTTTCTCTATTTGTGTCTCTCACTATCCATGAAAGTAAAAAGAATATTTACCCTAAGCCTTGAGATCTCACAAAAGAAGGGTTCTGTGAGGGCAATAGCTCAGGCAGCCCGGGCGAATAGCTCAGCTGACAGGCGTGTGTGGCATGACTGGAGTCACCGCACAGCAGCATTTCTCAAACCATGGGCTGTGTGATCACCTGGGGTGTTTGTAGAGATGCAGATTCCTAGGCTTCACACCAGACCTACTGAAACAGCATTCCTGGGCTTTGGGGCCTGTGAATCTGCATTTAATTATGTCACCCAGGTGACTCTGAGATATGTGGGCCTAGAGGAATGGAATGTGTACTTTGAAGGGGAAGACATGATGGGGGCTAAGAAGGCAACTGTTGTGGATATTTGCTTTCATTTCAGCCCAAACCTCACAAGGAAGAGCAATAGCACAGGTTACAGTGTGCCCCAAGCAGCAGCCATTTGGACGTACTGGGCAAGCAGGGCACATGTGGTACTGCAGGGTCTGTGCAGGAGTGAACTGGGGCCAGTGATCAGCAAGCATTCAGGGAGTGTATTAGAAAGTATCAAGCCATGAGCAGAACGCTTTGACGTCCTATGTGTGTTAGAGATCACTGGATGCAAATCTAGTGGGCTCAAGCACAAAGCATTTCACTGAAAGGCTGGGGAGGCTTTTGAAGATTAAGGGACGGCTGAAAGGTGAGCTAGAAAGAGAGGATAGTAGATATGTTGTTAGAGGAGGGCATGGTACCTTGATCAACAACCCCCTAGTCTGTATCTAATGAGAGAGAGGGATTCCCTTAAAGGAACTCATGGTGCATTTTCCCAAAGTAAGGATATGGAATGGAGTGGATGTGGAACAGTTAAAATAATTGGCCCCTTGACCAAAAACAAGCAAACCAGTGAAAGCCGATCTCACTATGCAAAAAACCATCTATCAGCTATCAGGGACGTCCAATAAGCAGAATGAGATGGTGGTCAAAGGGCCAGAGAAGAATCAGGAATTTCACAGGAAGAGGGACAGGGACAGAGTTAGCAGGAGGGCAGGCCTGCAATAATGCTGGGCATTCAGCAAGGGCAGGCCTGCAATAATGCTGTTTTGCTTATGAACGATCAGAGGGCTGGCCTCTGTTTCTTTGCCCCTGGACTCCTCCCAATCCAGTCTGCGATAGTATCAACTTTGCAAACCCTCTCCAGGCAGGGTGCCCTCTGTTCTGCATCTTGAGTGCTTCGTCTCTCCTTGGATGACCTGTGGGATACTGCTCAATCTCTTCCTTGCCTCTTCTCCCACTGGAATTTCCCTCATTCCGTGTTTCCATGGGAATTGTTAAATTGCCAGGGGCTTCCACTCTCTTGCCTATTTCCCTCCATGTCACTCTCACTTAGGGGACCCTGTGGCTTAGAACAGCCATGCCAGCACCACGGTTAAATAGGCCTTTGTGGTTTGGTCTGGGAACCATACCACTATTTATCATGATTTTTTTCTATGAGGAAATTCTTTGAGTTCCAAACACCCCATTGACTGATGACCTTTCTGAACACAACTGTCCTATCTGGGATCAGCAATGGGGTGAGATCACTAGGAATTGTCAGAGCCAAGCTGGGAACAGCAAACCAAGGCCAGGGCAGGCTAGGGTCAGAAGCAAGGCATAGGGAGGCATTTGTGAAGTGAACAGTGGGATTGGGGCAGTCAGGGATTAGTTAGGAAGTTCGTAGCAGGGAGGGGTCCAAGTGAAGCATAGATGTGAATGTCTAGGTATATGGATGAATCTAGAATCAAACCTGCTGGGAGAGAGATTGGGAGAGGAGAGAGTAAGTGACATGACAAGCAGACAATGGATCCAGGGTGAGTAAAATGTGGTGGAACTGTCAAAGGGCAGAAGACCTACTGTGGTAGTACCTTTTTTATCACTCACCTTTTGGGCCTGACTGCCTAGAGCCAAGGAACTTGGCCACTAGTGTTTATATCTGTTCTCCCACTAAGGGAAGCACAATCCCCGGTGTCATGGGGACACCACAGCCTTGCTAGGAGCTGCAGTCTTGGGTTGTTGGTCCCGTTCCTCGCAGAGGCATTGTTTCCCCCCAGATCCTTCAGGCCCACTGCACGGATGCCTGGTGGCTACTTCTCTTCCCTTTCTGGCTGCTATTCCTCTCTCACCACTTTTCTTTGCAAGCTCCATGGAAGGAAGTCCTGGGTCATGACCTTCATTTCCTGCCTCATGTGGCCATAAACTTAAAGGAGATAGAGTGAAGGAGAGACAAGATAAAACTGGAGAGAGGCTAGTGAGAATGGTGATGCTGAAAAGGTATTTGCAAGAGAATCGGAGTTCTTCTTAAGAATTCCAGGGCTCCAGAAACTTCCTTTCAAAAAAGGTTGGTCATAGAAGCATTATTCATAAGAGTGAAAAAGTGAGAACAATCCAATGTCTATCAAGTGATGAATGGATAAATAGGTAAGCAAAATGTCATATAATCATATAATGGAATATTATTCAGTCGTAAAAAATGAAGTACTGATACATGCTACAACATGAATGAACCTTGAAAACACTATGGTAAAGAAAGAAGCCAGGCACAAAAGGCTATATATTCTATGATTTTGCTTATATGAAATGACCAGAATGGTCAAATTCATAGACACAGAAAACAGATTAGTGGTTGGGAGAAGTGAGGAATGGGGAATGTCTTCTAATGGGCATTGGATTTCTTTCTGGAGTCATGTTCTAGAATTAGTGGTGATGATCACAATCTTGTGAATGTACTAAAACCCGCTGAATTGTACACTTTAAGATGGTGACTTTTATGGTATGTGAATTATGTCTCGATTTTAAAAAGGGATTGGCAATGGCTTGCTGAGGAGTTAATCTTCACCTGCACTTGCTGTTTTCAGAGCTTGGGTCCCCTGCTGTTCTTTCCAGGCTGCTTCCCGTGCATGGAGCTTATAGACCTCAATCAGAGAATCTGGTGTAACCATCACTGAGTTAAGCGTTTCATAGTTGAGAAATGCATTCAACTAGTGACAGTGAGATGGGGTGAGTCTTTGGCCCTCAACAATCTCTATCAACTTCCCCAAAGCTACTCCAAATAACAAGAATAACAAAAGTCAAATACAAATACATCATACTATAGAAACACTCATATAAAAAGTACTACTAAGCATTTATAGAAAACTTGCCACTTTAATTGATCTATTTCATACAATGTGGGTAAACACACACACACACACACACACACCCCTGGGTTTTCTAACCAAATATAGCTTCACCTGAAATCCCTTTAGTCGTCTTTTCACCTGATGACTACCCTGAAGCGCCTGTTGCTTGGGATTCCAGACATGGCCATTGTGCTGTGATCCTCTTTGCGTATCCATCAGTGCTTTGAATGCTTGATCTGGAGCTGCCCTGTCTAAGACCCTGTTTCAAAGTCTTTTTCTTTTCTTTTTTTTTTTGGAGATGGAGTCTCGCTCTGTCATGCAGGCTGGAGTGCAGTAGCACTATCTCAGCTCACTGCAACCTCCGCTTCTCAGGTTCGAGCAATTCTTCTGCCTCAGCCTCCTGAGTAGTTGGGACTATAGGCACATGCCACCACACTTGGCTAATTTTTTTTATATTTTAGTAGAGACAGGATTTCACAGTGCAGCCCAGGCTGGTCTTGAACTCCTGAGCTCATGCAATCTGCCAGCCTTGGCCTCCTAAAGTGCTAGTATTACAAGTGTGACCCACTGCACCCAGCCTCAAAGTCTTCCAAATGGTACAATATGCCTAAGTAGGCATTGGTCTTTGTTGGTCCATCATTAGCAAAGATATTGTCTGGTTAACAAGGCTCACATTGTGAACCAAATACGTTATTTAAGCAGAGTGCAGGAGGACAGAAGTGCTGGATTTCTGCTTGCTGTTTGATCAGGCAGCATTTGGAGGTCAGGCTTCAACCTCTAGCTCATAACCCCCTCTTCTAGTTCTGGCTGAAAGGAGATTTTTGACTGAAGTTTTAGGAATATATAAGAAGAAATACAGAAGAGAACAGACTGGGAAGTAGAAAGCGAGAGAGAAAATGAGTCCTATGATAGAGTAAAGTAAGTTCAGAAGCATGAGGAGTGAAAGATGGACCATGTTGACATTCGCAGCTGTGGTTCTCTAGTTGAAAGCCTAGTTTCTAGTTGAAAGTCTTCTGAAACTTCTTTTTTATGTTTTTTAAGTTGGTACATAATTATCATACATATTTATGGGGTATGTGTGATATTTTCATACATGTATACACTGTAATGATCAAATCAGTAATTAGGATATATATCACTTCAAACATCTATCATTTCTTTGTGTTGGGAACATTTCAAATCTACCCTTCCAGCTATTTTAAAAATATTCAGTAAATTATTTTTAACTATAGTCACTCTATGGTGCTATCAAACATTAGAACTTATTCCTTCTATTAATATCTAATTGTATGTTTAGATGCATTAATCAACCTCTTTATCTTCCTTTTCCCCCAATCCTTCCCAGTCTGTGGTATTTATCATTCTACTCTCTACCTCCATGAGATCCACTATTTTAGCTCCCCGATATGAGTCAGAATATATATTTGTTTTCCTGTACCTGGCTTATTTCACTAAACATAATGACCTCCAGTTCCGTTCATGTTGCTTCCAGTGACAGGATTCCATTCTCTTTTATGGTTAAATAATATTTCGATGTGTATGCACACCACATTTCCTTTAACCATTCATCCGTTGATTGACACTTAGGTTGATTTCATATCTTGGTTATTGTGAACTATGATACAGTAAACATGGGCACGCAGATGTCTCTTCAATAAACCAATTTTCTTTCTTTTGGATATATACCTAGCAGCAGGATTGCTGGGTCATATGTAGGTCTATTTTTAGTAGGTTGAGGAAACTCCATACTGGTTTCCATAGTGGCTGCAATTTACATTACCACCAGAAGTTTACTAGTATTTCCCATTCTCCACATCCTTATTTTTTGTCTTTGATGTTAGCCACTTTAGCTGGAGTGAGATATCTCATCAATTTGATTTGCATTCCCCTGATGATTACTGATATTGAGCAGTTTTTCAAATATTGGCCATTTGTGGGTCTTTGAAAAATGTATATTCAGGTCTTTTGCCCATTTAAAAATCAGGTCATTTGTTTTCTTGCTATTGAGTTGTTTGAGTTCCTTATGTATCCTAATTATTAATCTCTTGTCATATGGATAGTTTGCAAATATTTTCTTGTATTCTGTAGACTGTCTCTTCACTGTGTTGATTGTATCCTTTGTTGTGCAGCAGTATTTTCAGCTTGACATAATCCTATTTGTATATTTTTGCTTTTGTCATCTGTGTTTTTGAGGTCTTACCCCCCAAAATCTGTGTCATGTCATTTTGGTTAAAGCACAGAACTGTCTTTGGTATGTTTTTCAAATATAGATGAGTATTAAATGACTAGTGTTTTCTTCTCATGAATAAAAACATTTTTAAGGACATCCAACAGTTGTACCTGGGATGCAAAAATACTGAGATGTGTGAAGATAGCATCTATTGTATCATAACCTCCCCCATCGTGAAGAACCAGACATTGGCTGTAATTGGAGGCTCATAATTTCAATGTTTACTTCCACCTATTCATTTTTTCACTCTCTTTCTTTGGAAAGTTTATTTTATTTTATTTTTTTTTATTTTTGAGATGGAGTCCCGCTCTGTCGCCCAGGCTGGAGTGCAGTGATGCAATCTTGTCTCACTGCAAGCTCTGCCTCCCGGGTCCTCACCGTTCTCATGCCTCAGCCTCCCAAGTAGCTTGGACTACAGGCGCCCGCCACCATGCCCGGCTCTTTTTTTTTTTTTTTTTTTTTTTGGTATTTTTAGTAGAGATAGGGTTTTGGGTTTCACCATGTTAGCCAGGATGGTCTCGATCTCCTGATCTTGTGATCCACCTGCCTGGGCCTCCCAAAGTGCTGGGATTACAGGCATGAGCCACTGCACACGGCCCTAAAGTTTCTTTGGTTAACAAATTGAACATACATTAAGTAAGAAATTTAGTGATATGTGTGAATGGGCCTGTATCTGTGTATTTCTAGTAATGGACTTCATTTATTTTCAACCTCTGCTCTGACTATTCCCTTTACATTCTTGCTTTAATACATGAATTCTTAATGTGGGCAAAAATTAGTTCTTGTTGGGCAGGGGCAGTGAAAAAAATCATACTCTTTACATACAAAACATACATCTTTCACAATTTCACAGGAGACAATCAGGTAATACCTTAAAAAGCTCCTTAGGAGGGTAATAATAAAGAACAAGTTAGGAAATACTCCTGTGACTGAAACCTGGCTGTCCTTGAGGTCTTTGTGTTTCTTGCACCTGTTTTCTCCTTTAGGAACTGGAGGTGAGCAAGTCATCCTCTTAGTTCCTCTTTGCCATTTGCAAACCAATCATTTTTTTAAATACAATTTCTTTCTAAAATTCCTAAAATCTTTGCAAAGTTTCTCACCTCCTTTAAAGCACACATTAATCATCCTGGTTCAGGTAACTATTGATTTTAGGTCACTGTCCTTCATTCTCTGAAGAATTTAGCACCTGACTCACTGTCTCTCCATCACTACATGGTGATTCCGTATTGACATAAGTGATCAATCTAACAATCTGGACTCTTGGTTCCTCTACTGCTCCCCAGCTACCCACCTCCATGCGCATAACTGAGATATGATCATTGTCAAAAACTGCTCCTCCTTCCTGACCTCATTTTTAAGCATCCCTCCCTCTGACCACAATCCCCTCTCCCTCCCTCCCTCCTTTCCCCTCCTCTTCCCCTCCTCTTCCCCTCCCCCTCCTCTTCCTTCCCCTCCTCCTCCACTTCCCTTCCTTTCTGTTACAGCAAACTAAATATGGCCTGAGAAGGACTCTGTACTTCTCTATTTGAGTCCTTTGTGCATGAATTACAACATAACTTAATAGGTAGACAAGATTGAGAACTATCTTGGAAGTGTGTGCCTATAATAGTGGCTGGGTCCTGACCAATCCCAGCAGGCATATGTCAACCATTTGTATACTGTCGAGTGTTCAAACTGTGTTCAACTAAGGCAAACGCTGAACTGTAACCAATCCAGTTTTTCTGTACGTCACTTTTTATTTCTGTGTGTCACTTTCCTTTTTTTGTTTATAAAGCTTCCATCCCATGATCACACTGGAGTCTCTCTGAATCTGTGATTCTGGGTGCTGCCTGATTTGCGAATCATTCATTGCTCAATTAAACTCCTTCAAATTGGCCGGGCGCGATGGCTCAAGCCTGTAATCCCAGCACTTTGGGAGGCCGAGACGGGCGGATCACGAGGTCAGGAGATCGAGACCATCCTGGCTAACACTGTGAAACCCCCTCTCTACTAAAAAATACAAAAAACTAGCTGGGCGAGGTGGCGGGCGCCTGTAGTCCCAGCTACTCGGGAGCCTGAGGCAGGAGAATGGCGTAAACCCGGCAGGCGGAGCTTGCAGTGAGCTGAGATCCGGCCACTGCACTCCAGCCCGGGGGACAGAGCGAGACTCTGTCTCAAAAAAAAAAAAAAAAAAACTACTTCAAATTTAATTCAGCTGAAGATTTTCTTTTAACACTTCCTTCTTTCCTTCTTTTCCTCTTTCCTCCCTGGGTCCTGCCTATTTTCCTCCCTCTCCTTCCCTCCAGTATCTTCCCTTTGACAAATCTCTCACCATTCCAGGGCCTCTAATCCACTGGCTTAACTTTCTACTGTTTGTTACCCAGCCCACCCAATACTCACCAATCACATGCTTGTAAAATTTAACCTTCCTTCCTACTCTTGGCACGCCCCTAAGCATCTGAAAGATTAAATATAATCAGCTGTGCTGAGTGGTCTCACTTTAAACATGTAAACACAAACTGTTGTTAGGCTCTGAATGCCTGACAGTGATAGTATATTTCTGCACTTTATTCACTTTATGACTCTCTTATTCTTCTAAACGGCTATTCTATACTTTCTTCTTTTCAAAACGTCAACTCCCTCCTTTCACTTTTCACAAAGAATTTCTCATGCCTACAGCACCAATCTGCCAACATTTCTGCATCTGTAACTGTACTTTCTGCCAGCCCTACTGCAATGGATGAGTTGAACTGCAAGTTACGGGGTTTGACTTAAGGCTATCTCCTCTACTTTGCAATAGCTCTCATCACTTCCTGCCTAAATGCAAGTGTGCTTTGTCTCTCTCTTGCATCATCATCCTTTAGAACATTAACTAAAATACAAACATATGTAATATCTTTCATTTAGAAACTAGTCATTCCTTGACCCCACATTTCTCTCAGGCTGTTGTCCCATTTCTCTGCCCCAATTAGAGCAAACTCGTTGAAAGAACTATTCTTCTCAATGTACTAATTCTCTATAGCTTTATTGAAATGTAATTCACATGGCATTATAATTAACCCACTTGAAACGTACAATTCAATATTTTTTCATATATTCATGGACTTGCACAATCATTACCACAATCTTAGACCATTTTTATCACCTCAAAAAATAAAAATCTTACACCCATTAGCAGTTACTCTTATTTTTCCCAAACCATTACCCTTAGCCCTAGGCAACCACTAATCTACTTTCTCTGTCTATAGATTTGCCTATTCTGGACATGTCATATAAATAGAATGATACAATAAGTGGTCTTTTGTAACTGGCTGTTTTTCACTTAGCATGATACTTTCAGGATTCATCTATTTTGAATCATGTATCAGTGAGTCATTTCTTTTTACTGCTGAATAATATTCCATTACATGGATATACCATGTTTATCCATCATCAGCTGATGAACATGGTGATTTTTTTCTGCTTTTTTGGCTAGTATGATTATTGCTGCAATGAACATTCATGTACAAGATTTTGTGCAGGCATAAATTTGTATTTCTCATTTCTCAAGTTTTTTGTGTGGATAAATGATTTGTGTATCTAGTAGTGGAAATGCTGAATCATACAGTAAATCTGTGTTTTGAAGTTTGCAACATTTTACATTCCCATCAGCAATGTTTGAGAGTTTCAATTTCTTCACATCTCTGTCAACATTGTTTTTGTCTTTTTATTGTATTCATCCTAGTGGGTATTAAATGGTGTCTCATTCTGTGTTAGATTTACATTTCCTTGATGGCTAATGATGTTGAACATCTTTTCATATGTGTATTGGTCATTTGTATATCTTCTTTGCAGAAACATCTATTCATATAGTCTGCCCAGTTTTCAACTGGGTTATTTTCTTTTTATGTTTGAGTTGTAAAAGTTTTAAATATACATTCTAGATACAAATCTGTTATATATATGACTTGCAATTATTTGTTCCCACACTGTGAGTTGCCTTTTCACTTATTTTATGGTGTTCTTTGAAGCACAGAAGTTTTTAATTTTGATGAAGTCCAGATTATTTTTTCTTTTGTTGTTTATGCTTTTGGCGTCATCTTAAAGAAACCATTGCTTAATCTAATCCAATATACCTCCTGTTTTCTTTGAAAGGTTTTATGGTTTTGATCCATTTTTTTGTTAACTTTTATAGAGTGAGGTAAGGCTCAAACTTCTTTCTCTCTCTTTCGTTCCTTCTTTTCTTTTTCTTTCTTTTCTTTCTCTCTCTCTTTCTCTCTCTCTCTTTCTCTTTCTTTCTCTTTCCTCCTTTTCCTTCCCTCCCTCCCTTCCTTCTTTCTTTCTTGTAGATTTCCAGTTCTCCCAGCACCATTTGTTGAAAAGATTTGTCTGGAACTCTAGTCAAAACTCAATTGGTCATCAATGTATGAATTATTTTTGGATTCTCAATTCTATTCCATTTACCTATTTGTCGTCATCCAAATACCATGCTGTCTTACAAGTTTTGAAACTGAGATGCGAAATTCATGCAACTTTGTTATTTTTTCAAGATTGATAGGTCCCTTGAATTGTCATATGAATTTTGGTATCAGGTTACCAATTTTTCAGAAGATGTCAGCTGAGATTATAATAGAAAGTAAATTAAATCTGTGGATCAATTTGGGGAGTATTGCCATCATAATATTAAGTCTTCTAGTCCATGAAGATGAGATACTTCTCCATTTATTTAGGTCTTTTCTAATATCTTTCAACATTGTTTTGTAGTTTTCAAAGTATAAGTTTTATACTTCCTTGGTTAGATTTATTTCTAAATTTTTTGGTGATATTGTAGGTGAAATTCTTTTTTGAATTTTACTTTTGGATTATTCAATGCTAGTGTATAGAAATACAACTGATTTTTGTATGTTTATGTTGTATCCTGCAAAGTTGCTAGGCTTGTTTATTAGTTCTAATAGCTTTTTAGTGAATTTGTATGATTTTCTACATACAAGATCCTTAAGGTCTGTATGTTATGTGCAAATATAGATAATTTTACTTCTCCCTTTCCAATCAGGATGGCTTTTACTTAATTTTACCTTAAAATTACATGACTACCCTGGCTAGAACCTCTAGTATAGTGTTGAATAGAAGTGGTAAGACTATACATCCTTGTTTTGTTCCTAATCTTAGGGGAAAAGCTTTCGGTCTTTCAAGTGTAAGTTATTAATTGTAATGTCAGCTGTGGGTTTTTGTAAATGCCCTTTATCAGGCTGAGGAATTTTTCTTCTGTTTCTAGTTTGTTGAGTGTTTTTATCATGAAGTAGTGTTGCATGTTGTCAAATGCATTTTCTGCATCTGTTTAGATGATCACATGGCTTTTGTTGTTTATTCTATTGGTATGGTGTAAAGTATATATTAATTGATTTTTCAGATGTTAAACTAAACTTACATTTCTGGAATAAACCCCACTTGGTTATGTTGTACAGTAGTTTTAATATGTTATTAGTTTGCTAGTATGTTTTCTTATATTCATAAGAGACATTGGTCTGCAGTTTTCTTGTGATGCCTTTGTCTGGTTTTGGTATCACATTAATACAGGCCTCATATAATGAGTTAGGAGTAGTTGTTCTAGAATTTCTTAGAAAAATTTGTGAAGGCTTGATACTAATTCTTTAAACATTTGGTAGAGTTTGCCAGTGAAGACATCTGGGCCTGCATTTTCCTTTGTGATTTTTGATTACTGTTTCAATCTCCTTACTTATTATAGGTCTATTTAGATTATTTTTTCTTGAGTCAATTTCTGTAGTTTATGTCTCTCTAATAATTTGCTTGTTTCATCTGATTTATCTAATTTATTGCCATATAGTTGTTCATAGGAGTTCGTATAGTCCTTTTAATTTCTGTAAGATTTGTAGTAATGTCTTATTTTTGTTCTTGATTATAGTAATTTGAATTGTCTTTTTGCTTCCTCAGTCTAGATAAAGATCTGATAACTTTCTTGGTCTTTTCGAAGAACCAACTTTTGGTTTTGTTGCTTGTCTCTATTGTTTTTCTATTATTTCACTAATGTCTGCTCTAGTTGTTATTATTTCTTTCCTTTTGCTTGCTTTTACTCTCCCCCTACCCAGTATTTTAAAGTTATAAGGTTAAATTATTGATTTGAGATCTTGTTTTATAATGTAAACAATGGGATACATATTATGTACAAATTTATGGTATGTAGATAAATCAGTGCTTAGAGGGAAATTTTTACTTGTAAATTCCCATCTAAGCACTGATTTACCTACATCCCATCTGTTTTAGTACATAGTGTCCCAATTTTTTATTCATCTCAAGGTATTTTCTATGATTTCTTATGAAATTTCCTTTGTGATTTCTTCTTTGACCTATTCGTTATTTAGAACTATGTTGTTTAATTTCCACATATTTGTGAATTTTCCAAATTTTTCATTATTAATTCCTCTAATTTCTTTCCATAGTGGTTGGAGAACATAGTGGTTTGCATGATTTCAGCCCTTTTAAATATGTTGATACTTATTTATAGCTTAATATATGGTCTATCTTGGAGAAAGTTTCATATATGTTTGAGAGGAACGTGTATACGGCTCTTGATGGATAGAGTATTCTATAGTATCTGTTGGGTTAAGTTGGTTTATAACATTATTTAAGTCTTCTGTTGTTTTGTTGATCTTCTGTCTGAATGTTCTATACGTTATTGAGAACAGAGTATTGATGTCTTCAGTTATTGTTCATTTGCCTATTTCTCCCTTCAATTCTGTCAGTTCTTGCCGCATATATTTTGTGTTTGTATACATAGAATGGAATCTGGAAAAATTTGGTCTAAGTTGTTATAGTGGTGGTGATCTCTTTAGTAGTAGGAATGTGATATTCTGTCTTTATTGTTTATTTATTTGTTTTGAGATGGAGTCTCGCTCTGTCAGCCAGGCTGGAGTGCAGTGGCGCGATCTCGGCTCACTGCAAGCTCCGCCTCCCAGGTTCATGCCATTCTCCTGCCTCAGCCTCCCAAGTAGCAGGGACTACAGGCACCTGCCGCCACGCATGGCTAATTTTTTTTTTTTTTTTTTTTGTATTTTTAGTAGAGATGGGGTTTCACCGTGTTAGCCAGGATGGTCTCGATCTCCTGATGTTGTGATCTGCCCACCTCAGCCTCCCGAAGTGCTGGGATTAGAGAGGTTGAGCCACTGCGCCTGGCCTCTGATTTTCTTTTTTATGTATGCATGTCTGTATTTTTTTTTTTTTTAATCTCATGCATGTACTAATGTTTTAATAAAATATTGTGGGGTTTTTTGTTTGTTTGTTTTTTAAACACTAGATTTAGAATGTCTTGTTTCCAGTCCACAATTCTGGTCCTGGCTTAATACTGTGAACTTTGGGCAAATTATTGACTTCTGCAAGCCTTGCAAAAAATTCAACTCTGAAACAGCACTGGTAACAGCACATCTCTATACAGTTATGTGAAGATTAGAGAGATAATGAATACAAAGTGCTTAGTGCTTAGCAAAAGTCTGTTGTGTAGTCATAGCTTTATAAATGTTAACTATTATTACTATGCTTCAGTGTTACTAGCAAACATTTGAATATAGCTTTCATCTGAAAAACAGAGCCAATGCTTTGCTTAAAATCATGGCTTTGGGTCAAATGGAGGCATATTATATAGTGGGAAGTTCATGAATAAGATTCCTTTGATTCATAACTAAGGGCCATTCATTATGGTTTAAATGTAAACCAAATAAAGGCCTTGAACCAAAGCTCACTCTGTTCCTAATGATCTGTGGGATCCAAACACATGCCAATGCATGCAAGGCATCTGATGAACTTGGGGCTTTATCCAAAGCATGCTTTCCTCTAGTACCCTTAATCATCATTCAGAGGTTTAAATTTCACAAAAGGAATCTTACCACGACAAGGGCACTACTATTTACTACTCACACTACAGAGCTGCACCATCTGTCTCAAAACCACAGTTTTGTAAATTGTTTTTGATGATATATTGTAGGATTGCCCTGTATACGAAGTTCATATGAAACCCTCCAGTGAGGCCTCTTTGGTTGAATGAAAATCAACATGTTAATGACTCCCACCTACCCCTAAAAAAGAAAAGGAAATGCTAACATCTACATTCTGCTTAATGAATCAAAGATGCAGGGTGCAGATTTCATAAGATGAAGGTTTCTTTCCATCAGACTGACATCCAGAAACTGTTAGTATTCCAGATCACCTTGAATTAAGTAATCTTAATTATCCACATGTCAGTGGAAGCCCCCAGGACTTGAATCAAGTTCAAAAGAATCATTGGCTGCACATCCCACCATTTACCCACCCTCCTTCCCCTAAGATGTCCTGGGAAACATCAAGAAAATATAATGCAGAGATATGTAGAAAAAAATGTCAAGAGGGCCCATTAAAGGTGAAAAATTGATAGTAAAGAAACCTGGTCGATCAGTCAGTCAAACAATATCAATACCATAAGAGAGACAAAAGAATAGAGGCAATTGAATACTCCAACCTTAAAGAGAAAATGGAACAGTGCTCTTCTCTATTTGTTTAATTAACACCAGTTGCTGTAACAGATACACCTAGAAATTTCTACAGTTTAACCCAACAAAAATGTACTTTTTGCTCCTGTCACAGTCTATTAAAAGATTTCCTGGTCAGTAGCCTTCTGTGGGAATTTTCAGGGACCCAGGTTCCTTCCACGTTGTATGGGTCCTCACAAGCACTTATTAAGCACTTTGGTTTGGAAGAGGCTTCCATCTCACGTTCTGTGGGGAAGAAGTATACGTTAACCCTACCTATATATAAGCAGCTGGGAAATACGGTTCCTGTCTGGGAAGGCATTTAGCAGCTACATCTCTATGCTGGAGAGCACAAATGTCGGGTGATTAGCTAAACATCACTGCATCCCTTTCCTTCTTTTGTCACCTTTTGTCACCTTTTTGGAGTAGACACTCCAAGTATGTGGGTGGTAGTGATGGTAAAATCTTTTGTGACATGTCAATAATGTAACTTCATAAGGCGCCATTGGTGGCATGGTTGTTGACATCACCAAGAATTATCCAATTTAATAAACATTTGTTAACATTCTATGTATGCCAGGTTCTACTCAGTGCTAAGGGAAAGATGAATGGATGTTGTCTGAAGGAAGAGTGGTGAGACAGACATATATGCATAATTAACATTAATTGAAGGTGAGATAAAAGTGCCAAAATTGAAGTATAAATAAAAAAGGTTAGTGGACTGCCAAGCAGGAGGGTATTAAATCTTGAACAGTGAGCAGAGAAACCTGATCTCTAGGCAAGGTTCTTTGTTTTCCAGAAGAGACCTACTCATGCTAACTCAAGTAAAGGAGGGATTGTTGAAAGAATATGAAGATCACAGAAAATCAAAAACGCATCCAGTCCTCATGAGAAAGGGGGCCTGCGGCAGATAAACTGCTGCAGAAGCAATCTCTGGTTCCTCTTTGTCCCCCCTCTATTTCCTCTACTCTCACTCAGCCCTACAATGTTGCCCATCCTAGTCTGACAGGATCTTTTGAGGCTTGTATTGAGCCCCACTTGGCCTCTCTTTCCCCTTTAGAGAGAAAGTTAGCAATCTAATTGGTTGCTAACTAGCTGATGGACAGGCTGACCTTGGGTCAGCACCACACGGCCTATTAGGCTGCCCCTTGCAGTGATTTTGATAGGGGCAGGTAAGTTAACTGTATCATATAGGGGGCAACTTTTAATTGGCTGTTAAAAGAGGTCCTGGATTTCAACTGGGGTTAAAGGCTACAGAACAGTTCTGACTTAGAGCATGAGCAAAGACAAGAAATAAGGAAAGCTCAAGTATATTTGGGGAATGACTAGGCACCTAGAGTGATTGGAGTATAAGATCCGTGGGACTGGTGGAGTTTGGAGTGGATTATTAAGTTATGAGGCCAGAGCTAGGGAGTTTAGAGTTTAGACAATGGGAAGAGCTTGAAGATGCTTACCGGGGAGGTATTATACAAAAGATAAAAACCTCAATGCACACACAGGTGATGTTGGGAGTATTCAGCATGGTTTCTTCATGGATAGCCTTTCATCCAGCATCTTAATGGTGACAAAAATCCTCTTATTAAGGAATTGGTGACTTAATAAGAGGAAACATGTATGGTAACAAGAAGGGGATCTCAAGCTTTGGAATCAGGCAGATGTAGAAATCTCAACCCTTCCATTTTCTGGCAGTATATCTTGGACAAGTTACTCAGTCTCTCTAAGTCTCAGTTTTCTCACCTGCAAAATGTGATTAATCTTCAGCCAGTTATACACTGGTATGGCATAATAAGTGGAGGGGTTATGGATAAGTTAAGTGTCCATTAAATTGGCTGGGCACAGTGGTTCATGCCTGTAATGCCAGCACTTTGGGACGCCAAGATGGGTGGATCAGCTGAGGTCAGGAGTTCAAGACCAGCCTGACCAACATCTACTGAAACCCTGTCTCTATTAGAAATACAAAAATTATCTGGGTGCAGTAGCACATGCCTGTAATCCCAGCTACTTGGGAAGCTGAGGCAGGAGAATCACTTGAACCTGAGAGGCAGAGGTTGCAGTGAGCCGAGATTGCATCATTGTACTCCAGCCTGGGTGACAGAGCAAAACTCCATCTCAAAAATAAATAAATAAATAAAAGTGTTCGTTAAATCAATTGGTCAGGGCCAGTGTTATAACTGTTATAGAGTATAATAATTTGAATATCATCCCACTTCTTAGGTTTATATTAACTTTAATTGGCATAATGTTCACAAAATGCTTAGCTAAGTGCTTGGCACATGGCAAGTAGTCATTTCACACGTTTTGTTTTTCTTATCCATTTTTCCTTGAAAATTTCAAATCTCTGATATGAAGAGAGTTTGAGTCAAGGAGCCCTTAATGGTTTAGTCATAGAATGACTTTGTAAGGCACCTAAGCAGCCCTAGGCTGCCCTTGGGTCAGCCTTTTCAGCAGACAGGGAAGGAAGCTCCTCACTGTGCTTTTAGGGAGATAAGTCTTTTCAGTAATGGCTCTTGCTCAAAATGGTGCATGTTAATGTTGTAGATACCCAGTCATCACTCCTGCATCCTCTGTTGCCTGAACAAGATACTGCCTTCTAAAACTTGGGCGTGTTCTGCATTTAGATTCCTTAGTTTTGCTGCTGACAGAGGGCAAACTCATGGTTAGGTTTTATATAGGCTCACGTCATTACGATAATTAGCTGTCAAAGAAAGATCAGGAACATCCAGTGTCTCCTTTGTACTTAGTATTAATTCCAGCCAAGAAAGAGAAAATGTAATAATCTGTGATAGGGCCAGGCTGCAAATAAAACAAAAATGTGGTCCTTCTAGAGCTACTCAACTTTGCAGATGAAAGGAATCCAATAACTTTGGATTTCCAAGCATGAAGATCTTTCTAGAATATTAAATCCATTGTCTTTTGAATCCATGGTATTGTAACCATGACAGCTTTGGGTGAGAATGACCTGGGAACACCTGAAGCCAGTTTTTATGGTGGGATGTTTATTATTAATAGTATTACTTAGAAAGTATTGTGGTGTCCATTTTTTAACTCGGGTTTGAATATTCCCATTGCTACAGCTTAAAGAATGCTACTTGTGATGGTTAATATTGAATATCAACTTGATTGAAGTATGCCAAGTATTGTTTCTGGGTGTGTCTATGAGGGTGTTGCCAAAGGAGATTAACATTTGAGTCGGTGGACTGAGCGAGGCGGACCCACCCTCAATCTGGGTGGGCACCATCTAATCCGCTGCCAGAGTGGCTAGAAGAAAGCAGGCAGGACAAAATCCTGCTGTGCTGGTTGCTTCCTGCCCTTGAGCATCAGACTCCAAGTTCTTCAGCTTTTGGACTCTTGGACTTACACCAGTGGTTTGCCAGGGGCTCTCAGGCCTTTGGCTACAGACTGAAGGCTGCACTGTCAGCTTCCTTACTTTTGAGGTTTTGGGACTCGGACTGATCCACTACTGGCTTCCCTGCTCCTCAGCTTGCAGACAGCCCATCATGGGACTTTACCTTGTGATTGTGTGAGTCAATTCTCCTTAATAAACTCCATCTCATATATCCATATATCCTATTCTGTCCCTCTACAGAACCCTGATTAATACACTGCCCTTGTGTGTGGCAGGAGCGAGATGAAAAATTGGAAAGACACTGCAAAAATATAAGCTGCCTTTCTTGTCACTTGTGACTCTTCCTCCTGCTCTTAGGGCAGAGATGAATGGAGTGAGAGAACTAAGTTCAAGGTCAGAGAGCTGCAGTCCCGAGGACTCCTGGTCTCAGGTCTGCTGATGCAGACCCAGCATCTTCCCTTTTTTCCTCTTTGTTTCATCTATATTTTTTTCTAAGTAAGAATGCTTTTTCTACTCCTTATCCCAAGCACAGAGCTCTCAGGGTCCCAAAGGTCTGTAGCATGACTTTGTTATTCTCAAGAATTGACTCGACTGTCCCAGCACATATGAGAAAATGTAAGGCAAGGGACATGCAAAGTTCTAAAGAGGATCCAGACTGGACCAGACTGTTCCTTTATCACTCCAGTTAAAGGTTATCAGTTCCATGGTGAGGCAGAACTGGAGAATCATTTCTTTTTTACATTGTAGTTTACATTGTAGTACAATAAACTTTGTACACATGTATAAAGTAAATGGAATCAAATTCTCATTACTGAATGTAGTTTAGTCATTCTCAGTAAGTCCTCTGTCTTCATACTATCTCAAGTTGAGAAACCCTTCAAGGATTGTTATTTGCAATTCCTGGTCATTACCTACCCAAGTAATTCAATGTTTTGGTGTCAAGAGGGAGAAAACCAGGCAAGACTGGTTGACAGGCTGATTAATTTGCAGGGGGTATTTCGACATGAGTTTATGATTAGTACATCGAGATGACCAAAACCCACCATTTCTTGTTTCTGACTCTTCACCTCAGTGTTGGGGTTGGGTATAGTTAAGTGCAAATGCAAGGAACATGGAGCACTAATTCCTAATATTCAGGAACAGTATAATCTGTAATGCAGAACTATGCCAAAATGGATTACAAAACCCTTGCTCTTGAGGAGTTCCACAATGACCATTAAAGCTGCCTCTAAAATTTGCTGTCTCCTTTAGCTTCTCTTCTAGAAAGAAACTAAACCTTTTAATGGTGGCCCTCTAAAAAAGTTTGGAATCTTTTGTCCAATCTCTACTGCTGTAATCTTGTCTGAATCTGGAAAAACATCATCAAATGTCCTCTGTTTCTGCCTTTAGCTCTTTTTCCCTACAGATTCCAGACCATGTTGTTCCACTTCCACTGGAAATGTTAGTATTAAAATGCTTCCTTATTCCACCTGCTAAAGGTGATTGAACTCTGATTGATTAACTGTGTAAAGTCCCACATAGTAAACTTTTTTTTTTTTTTTTTTTTAAGACAAGGCCTCACCCAGGCTGGAGTGCAGGGGCATCATCATGGCTCACTGCAACCTTGACCTCCTGGGCTGAAGTGATCCTCCCCCTCAGCCTTCCAAGTAGCTGGGACTATCAGTGTGTACAATCATGCTTGACTAACCTTTTTATTTTTAATCTTAAATTTTTATTTTTGGTAGAGATGAGGTCTCACTATGTTGCCCAGAGTTGTCTCAAATCCTCGAGTTCAAGTGAACCTCCTGCCTCACAAATCTTAAAATATATGTGGAGGAGGTACCATCCTGAGGAATTTAAGTCAGTCAACATGATTTGCCATTCATAAGGAATCCCTTTTCTGGTAACAATAGTTATTCTGGAAAATCATTACATATATATATATATATGTGTGTGTGTGTATGTATATATATATATATGTGTGTGTGTGTGTGTGTGTATATATATATAATTATTTTACAAGCCACACTACTCCCAATATATTCAGAAATTATTTGTGTGGAGACCGAAATGTTAGCTCTTAACAATGAATTTTGATTCTTATAGCATGGTAAGGAAGATTGTATGTAACACATCCTGAATTGGTTGGCAAAATATGCCAAAGACATTGGCTTTTCCACAAAAAAGTGAGACTACAGTCTTAATATTCTATTGATTATTGGTTGTTGCATAGTTTTTCCAATGGAAGAATTTCTTGATTATGGTATCCTGTGTTTGGAAACAAGCAGCATGTTTAAATTATATAATCCCAGGCCTCTCCATAACAATTGAGTGTTATTTGCCACACACAGATTGCAAAACCTTATGCTATCTGGAAAGGGTCTGTACTTACTTCATCAGCCCTGTCAGGTGATATTGTATCACTCCTACAAGGGTTTCAGTGGTCATTGGTGGGGACTGCAGGGAAGGACAGCTCTGTCCTTTCTGGAGCATCATTGTTTCACTGAGAGTGGAGGGCCGGGTGTGTAAGATCACCAAGTAGTAGAAGGAGCAGCAGGCATGGGAATCACCTTAAGAGACATAAAGGGACAGGTTCTTTCCCTGTGTTGAGACATTACTAAGGGTCTGGATTCTATAGCACCTAAAGGAGAGGCTCCTAAAATATGACACACCGCACCATGAGAAGGTGAGCTGGTGCCAGAATTAATTTAAAGATCAGCCAATTATTGGGATACTTCTTATTCCCAAGTATTACTGAGCAAGTTCATACTTACTATATAAATTAAAATTTCTTCTTTAGAGAAGCTATACAACCTCTTGTTAGGCTAAATATCACTGGGCATTCTCTTCCTTTTAGCTGTAAGTTTGCTGAAGAGTTCTTTGTAAAAGATTTATTATTTCATTGTCTGTTTTTATAATTCATAAACACACTTCCATTCATTCTTATTGTAGTTTTCCAACTTTGTTAGTTCTCTTCAGACTTCCCTTTTAAAGTTGACTTTAACAGCCCCAAATTTTTGTGTTAATCTTTGTCTGTTGTTCAATAACTGGGGTCATTAATTCACTAATAGCATTGGAGAGGTGCTAAAGTTTTTCAAAACTGCAGACTGACCTAATTAATGTCTTTTCTGAATTGTGCTAATTCCCCCATTAACCACTCTGGGGCCTCTTAAAACTCCCCAGTCTCTGCCTGACAGACATCTATTCACAAGTGTTACATGCTTCAAACAGGTTGTGATTGCCTTGATTATGCATAAAGTAGCAGTGTTTTTAAAATGTTTGCAGAAGCTTTTTTTTTTTTTTGGTCATTTCCTTTTTGGATTAATCATTTATAACTCTTTAACACTTTGCCAACTTTTTATTGTCTTCCAGTCTGATTTCCCGAACTTCCTGAGGTCTGCCTTACTACCACCCCGCAACGGCTTCTATTTGTTGGTGACTGACAGCAAAGAGGATTAAGCATAGACCTAGATTAGAACCATTTATTCTCTTAACCACACAAATTAAAGAGTAATTGTTTTACAGTGAGGAAAGTCTAAGGATTGGCCCCAGATTCATTGTATAGCCTTTATGGTTTATTTAGAACCATATATAGTAAACTGTACATAACAACGAATTGTGCTGTCATCTCCATTCTGTATCTGCATACAGCTATAGTTACGTCAGGGTTCTGGGGTGAGGGTACTGACCTGACCATGAGACTATTATTTGAGTGTGCAGAATGTAAGCATCACATAAGCAGCTGTTCTGGAAGAATGATGACTTAAGCTTATTTCTGGCTGGGTGGCTTCCAAGCTACACAAGTACATAGAAACAAATGCAAACCACCATTTCTTATTTTATAGTATTGAGCATAGTCACAAAATGTGAATTAGTTTTTATATATGACATGTTTCCCCCTACATGGGATAGTCTATTCTGCACTGACAGCTAAGGACTAAAATTAAAATGTAAAAGAAAACATATAAATCTAGTTCAACAAAAGTCAGATGCCCATTTGGTGATCTATTTGATAAATCTTCTAAATTGGGTGATGATCAGTAGCTCCTTAGTCCCTGTTCCTTGCTGTCTTTTTCAGACCAACGTATTAACCATGAGTTTCTCGTCCTTTGACATCTGAAGCCTTCCTGACCCTGAAGAGTGATCCTCTCAGAGCTAGCCAATTCCTAGAACTAGTAAATGACTGGCTTGTGAGCATGCTTTTTGTATGCAAACCAACAAATCCAGAGCCCAAATGTCCAACCACTTCCTATATTGAGTTCTCACATTCCAGGCCACTTTTCCCCTTCCTACACTCATCCCAAGGCCAGGTACCTACACCCCAGAGCCTGCTGAAATTATTCAAACTCACCAATCCTAAACCTGCTTACCTTGCCTTATCCATTCCTTCCTGTAGATGCCACAATTAAGGCTTTTGTCTGTATTTTTGTCTTGCTCCTGCCTCCTGATCCACTCTGGTACTTCCCCTTGTGGCCCCTGTGTCTTGTGTTGTTGACAACCATGGAAGAAGCAAACAAAATGGTGTGAGGGGTGCCTTCTATTCAATTTCAGTTCACAGTACAATAGTCACTCTTGCCTGTGACTGCTTATGCATTATAAGCCTAAATTGGGACCTGTGAATATAACAGCTGCCTTTACAATGGCAGTTGTCTCCTGATCAATTTGCCTCACCATATTTGAGTAATAATAAAGCCTACATTTTAAAATAAGCATCTATTACTTTTAAAAACAATATATAAGTGATTTATCATGTTAATTTTCACTGTCCAACTTCTTCCCTGTCTGCCCAACATCTGCTAGAATAAGTGCTCGGAGGGCAGGCATTTTTTTTCTCTTTTGCTTACTGACTAATTCTAAGGACCTAGAATGGGGTCTCTGGCACATAGTATGTGCTCAGTAAATACATGCTGAATTGAATTAATTACTTACTTTATTTACTTTGCTATCTCTTTTCCAAAGCCACTCTGTAGAAACTGGCTGAGTAATGTCACCGTGAAGCCAGAATCAGAGCAAAAAAATGTGTATCTCGTGTTATTGACACACATGGAAGAAGCAAACAGAATGGTCTGAAGGGTGTCTTCTGTTTAATTTCAGTTCACAGTACAGTAGTCATCCTTGCCTGTGACTGCCTGTTAGAAGCCCAAATTCTGACTCTGACAACAGGCTAGGTAGGAATTGTCAGCAAGACATGTCACTTCTGTCTCTTGCTTTGTTCATTTGTAAATGGAGGGGATAGACTAGATTCAGCAAACATTTACTGTGCTAAATAATTTTCATGAATGTTTCCATTCAGTAATACAAAGCCGATAAGCACTATTATCTTCATTTTAAAAATGAAGAAACTGAGGCTCAGATAAATTACATAAATTGCCCAAAGTCATACAGTTTGCAAGTGAGAAATTAAGATTTCAGCACTTGAAATCTTGTATATACCCCCAAAGCTATGTTCTCTTTCTCTCCTATTTTTTAAAGAATAATATATTCAGAAAAGTGCACAGATTATAAATGCATGCTACAGTAAACTATCACAAAATGATTCCATGTGTGAAAACATCACTTTTATCAAGAAATTTTAAAATCACAGAAGCACTGTCTCTTGAATGCTGTCTCAATCACTATCCCTTCCATCTTCCCCAAAGGTAACCACTATCTTAAATTCTGAAATCAGTTTAGTTTTGTCCACTTTTTAAATTCATCAAATGTATTCCTACAGTTATATTCTTTTGTGTCTGGTTCTTTTGCTTCTTTTTTTGTTTGTGAAATTCACTAGTTTTGTTGTCTGTAAATGTAGTTTGTCATTTGATTTTCCATTGTATGACTATATTACAATATGTTTATGCATTCTTGTTGAATGAGATGTTTCTAGTTTGGGGCTGTTATGACTAATGCTACTGTGAGGATTCTTCTGTACATAATTTTGGTGCACATGTGCATGTTCATTTGGGTATATACCTAGGAATGAAATTGCTGGGTCCAACGGTATCTTCACCTTTAGTACTCCTACCAGCCGTGTATGAAAGTCCCAGTTATTTCACATGTTTATTCCAGTTGGTATTGTCCACCTTTTTCCTTTTGTGTCTTCTATTGGATAGTGGTATTTAGTTAGATTTGAATTTAAGTTTTCCTGATGACTAATGAGATTGAGCATGTTTTCTTATATTCATTAGCCATTAGAGATTCTCTTTTTCAAAGTGTATCTTCAAGTTCCTATCCCATTTTTCTACTGAATTGGCTGATTTTTCCTACTGACTTGTAGACATCTTTGTAAATCCTGGATAGAGTTGGTTGTATGTATTATAAATATCTTTTCCTGCTGCAATACTGCTACCTTGTCACTTGGCTAGTGATGTCTAATACTGAAACTAATTTTAGTGCCCCAATGTTGGGAAGACATAAGCTGACTTAATATTTACTATTTTTTTTTTTTTTGGTGTATAATTACTAGGTATATTAAACTTCTCAAAGTAACTAGGGTTTTAAATATATCGCATGGTACTTTTAAAAACTGAAAGAGCCATTTGTTTAGGTGTAATGTCAAACGATTTGCTTTTATGTTTCAAAATGGTAGCCAGAACTCCACAGCATAGACAAGATGTGGAGATGGAAAGCTGTGCACTGTAACATTGTGCTGCTAGACCCAGAGGCTCTGTGGCATCTCTCCAGAGTGACATCATGCCACAGGGCTTATTGAAGGCAATTTGCTTGCACTTGCAGCGTTTGAAATTTTGGCCTATTCATGTAGATGTCCCTTATTTTATGATGGTATAGATTGGTATTTGATATGCCAGAATAGGTGTTACTTAAAGCAAAGTCACTTCCTGCCCATGCTGTGTAGAGGCATCTGACATGGAGAAAGGGGTACATAGTTATCTTGGTCAGTCAAGAATAGACCTGGGAGGCTGAGGAGGGAGGATCACCTGAGCCTGGGAGGTAGAGATTGCAGTGAGCTGAGATTGAGCCACTGCACTCCAGCCTGGTGACAGAGTCAGACCCCGTCACACACACACACACACACACACACACACACACACACACACACACACAC